>NC_056725.1:345659234-345959234 GCF_019279795.1 Protopterus annectens | reverse complement strand
TCCAATTGTTTTGTACATTTCTCTTTAAATGAATCTATTTTATTGTCCATCTTATCAAGTTCCAAAGATAAATCCTGCATAGTAGGCAATAAAGACTGTAGTTCCTTCTTCATTGACAGGTCCTTTGAACTGCTCTTTGAATAACTCATCTTGAGGAAAAGTTAGAGCCCTTTCTAAGTAGATTTTGACAGAAATGTGATTAATTAAGATACAATAATCTAATGTAGACTTCCAGGGGCTGTAGTAAATGTGAATCTATTGATTTAGTAAGTCTACAAATCTAGGTTTTGGAAATTTTCTGTCATAAATATAACTCAGATAGCAGAGCTAATAAAATGTGCTGTTAACCTGTCAGCATCCCGCCCACACGTCCTCGTGGCCATATCTTCTGACACCTTATTGGTACCTATGTACACCACAACATGTATCCACCTATACACCTTGCGATGTCATTGGTTACCACCTCTTAAGTCTTAGCAGGAAAAAAGGCCTGAGAAATATTTTATTGTAATCTCCTATCTTTATTCTACCTTGCCAAGTATCTTATATCCCCTGTTGTCTGAGCCTCCAGTCACCAAATCTATGTTCTCTGTTCCCACACTAGCTCTTCTTTACTGCTTTATTTCCCAGCCAGTATATCTCTTACCTGCATTTTCCCGATTCTAGCTGCACTCCCAGAAAATTCCTCTGTCCCTACTAGCTGTTTATTGCTATACTGCATATCACCTCTTTCCCATGCTAATTCACTTTGTCAATCATATTTTTCATTCATCCATCCATTCATTTCACTTCACTACTTCAATATCATATATTTCGTGGAAATTGGTGCTATTGCACATTGACCAACATGATTGCACTACAAAGTACTGAAATTAGCAAATTGCTGTACCACAAACAGTTTGTGAATGGCAGACAGGCAATATGTCCATGGAATACCAAACAAATTGACTGAACTGAACATGTATAATTTTGAAGTTATTCCCTCCCCTCTCTACTTCCCACCTCCATCCCTTTTTCTTTTCTGCTTTCTGCTTTTTCTCCTCCTTTTTCCTCCTCCCTTTTTCCCTTCTGTTTCTTTTGTTTTTTTCCTCCTCTTTCCCAGTTTTCTCTATCTTTTTCCTTTCTTATGTTTTTCATTTTCTTTTTTTTCTTCCCTTTCCCCCTTTTTTCTCTACTCTGTTTTCTACTTGTTCTTTTTTTTGCTCTCTTCCTGTCTGTCTCTCTCACTTCTATTCTTTTCTCATCTTCTTTTCTATCTATTCTTGTCCACTGTTCTACTGCCACTTTTATACTTTGTACCTAATTACTATTGTCTCATCCTTAGGAACTACAGTGTGTCCTGATTCCTGAAGCTAGAAGACAAGGAATTCATATACTAAAACACTATTTCAGTGCAATATACTAGTAGATCAATGTAGCAATATAAGTGTAAACAAAAATATAAAAAAAAATTAAATAAAATAACAAATTAATTTACATATCATAATATTTATATAAATACAAGCAACATATCCAAAATGCAACAGCAACTCCTCCTCCTTTCACTGTATATTTTAATACCTGAATCCAAAAGAAGTTTGCAGTTTTATTTAGATTCCAAAGTCCATCATTTTAAATCCAAAAAACCCAGTGTACAATGTATTGTGTTGTTAAAAACTGTCTGATATTTTTAGTAACAATTTTATTGTTTATTTTATTTTTTTTATTGGAACATTGATCGAATTTAATTTAATTTTATTATCTTGCAATGCTTCTTCAAATTGTTGTTCAATTGAATTACAGGAATCCAAATCAGACCAACCAAGCCACGATAAAAAAACATAAAATTTAAAACCTACCAAGTGTCCCCTACACCCCCACTAACTAAATATACCAACTCCGACATCACACTACAGTGGGGAAAAGGACACCCTACACACACACTGTGGCCAATATATTGACTCCGACATCAAAATTTGCCATTCAATGAATTACATGATATTAAAATAGGCAGATTTGAATGATTATTTGCTGAATTATAATATATCTTGATGATATAGACAAGCATTCTTTAGTTAAAAAAAGAGAACAGCTACATCCTGAACTTATGTGTTCTAGTTCTCAGACTCACAAAGATTTTTTCTGTACGCGCTTTTTACTTAAGGAAGTAAAATGTAATTTCTATTGTATTATTGGCTTACATATTAAAGGTATAGCAAACTAGCAAAGTAACAAAGTTATGGCTTGGAGGCCTACTGCTTCCCCCTCAAAAAGTCAGATGTATTTGTTTTCTTGTGAACCAAATGTAATGGAAATTGGTAAGCTCTCATATTCCTTTGTCCATATTGGCCTTCTTTAGATATATGGTTTCCTATGGTTCCATCTTTAAACTATTTTAGAGAAATATTTGTATAAGTATCTGAAAATGCCCTTAGCATTTTAAGTCATGGGAGCATCAGCTGCATAGATATTTTTCATATTTACAATTCTTGGTAGAGTTTTTCTTTCTACATGAACATTAAGAATATATAAACAATTGTTCATGACAAATATATACTTATTCCAAGTCTTATTATGCAATGACACCATGTCTTCAAGGACTTCTATTTCTAGATAATGAAAATGTACATAAAAGGAAAGGTGCATACAACATCTGACACATCAAATTGAGGTCTAATATCCTGGGAGATGAAACCTGTGTAATATTCACACGTTATCCATTGTCTTAAATAAAGTAAAAAAGAAAAATCCTAGAGATATTTGTATACACATGATAGTAAAATGTATTACATTTCATCCTTCAGCCGTAAGTGTGAAGTTGAAGAAGAAGGAATGCAATATTCTGACATGTTTAGCAACAAATAAAGAACACACTGGTTTGGCTAATTCTAAAGCAAAAAAAAAAAAAAAAAAAAAAAAAAAAGTATCATGGGTGTTATATGACCAGCAATCAAGAAACAAAATGAATGCACAGATATTATGCTCAGTTTTCTGAATCACAAATAATTCGATATGGTCAGTATAATCCTATGCTACACGCCATCATGCTCCATCAAGCCTACAGAAGTTACTGTAGCAGTCCTGAAACTTCATCATGAGGAGCAATTTAGCAATGAGTTGTAAACCAAATAAAGATTATTAATAGCTCTACAGAATTTGTTTTATGGTCCTCTTGGACCTCATTATTACCAGTCTGGTACCAAGGACCCAATGCCCATTCAGAGTGTACCAGCTACTCCCCAAACTCCTGGATTTATTCTATAATTTTTTTTTTTTTTTGCTGAGGGCAATTGTGGATCCTGACAGTAACCTGGGCACTTGGCTCATCTGTACTTCTATTGTGTGGGGGGGGGTTATTTATGACCTACCCATTCCATTGCCCCCCATGCTCACTGATTACATCTGAAGGCAACTTGTCTCTTTGGACCACACCTCCCCTTTAGGGAGGGAATCGATGAGCATTCTCTCACCTGGGATGAGCATGCACATCTCTGTATGAATTCAAATTTTGTAAAAACAAAGTATTTTTTTTAGTTACATGAACCAAACAGTTAATAACAGCAGTTCCATCTCTTCATCCAGAAGAGATATCTATCTCTAATATTCTGAAGTCTAAAATCAAGTTTACACAAACAGTTAAGCACAACTTGTCTTATCTTATTTACTCCTCTGCAAATAATAAAACAATTATTTTATGGTGAAAAGATCTAATAAGAAGTTGTAACTTAAAGAAAAGTAACAACCATCTTGTGGGCTTTTGCTTTTTAACAATTATTTTTGATGACATAATTTTAAGTAAAATAATGCATATTAATGTTCCGTTATTCAGCTGAAGGCTGATATACTGAATTGCTAGCATAATTCCGAACCTTCTAGCAATCACATCATTTCAGCCCTCACAGCAAAACACTGTCAACAGAAATCCAACTTGTAAAAGTTCAGTCTGCTATCTTTATTCTCCTGCCATAATACTGCTTGCCTAAATTGAAATATTCACTGATTGCTATGTACAAAATCAGAAATATAGGACAAAGATGATTAATACAAATAATGACTGCACCAGGTTAGTTATTCAAAAGTACATGGTTTTACAGAATGAATGCTGCAGTAAATAACAACAGTTAAATACTGCAAACCTCTATCTACATTGCCTTGATGTTGAGCCAGTAGAGCTGGTATTGTGAAATGTAAGCTGCATTAAAGTACTTTTCAATTTCCTTTGTATATTTACCATATAGAAAGACAGAGTGAGACTTTTAAAAATGTACGTGCCCTTCTAAAAAGATGAAAATAAGCTCAGTTTTGCTATTTAAACAAAAAGCTTAGTCTCAGATATCTCATTCAATGTACCAAATGTGACAATGTTGTATTTTATAGCATTTAATTTAAGCCCATTATTTGTACACCAGGCTTTTGTTACTGAAGGGTTTGGGTGTCAACGGATGACTTGACAGTGACTCACAGTTTACATTCATGTGCAAACATGGATAACTAGAGGTTTTGACTCATGGTTCTGATCAGAAAAGGTAAGTGCTGAACAAAAGGAATCGTAGCATGGAACCTTGTGAGACACCACTGGTTACCTTCAAACTCTCTGATGATGTTCCTGCTATCTTCACTATGTGGATTCTGTCCTTTAACAACTTTTCTATCCATCTTACCACCTAGAGATCTATTTGTAATGTATTTCGCTTACTAATGATGGAAGCATGACGAGTGGTGTCCATGTCATGGCATGCTGTGTGGGCAATGTGGCCTCTGTCAGCAGCTTGCTTTACTCTTCCAAATAAGATGACCGAGTTCATTACAAAACCAACCCTTTTTAAAGTCAATCTGCTGGAGGTCTAGTCTGATGAGATTTTTTTTATGACAAAATTTATCAGATCAGTTATAATACATTCCATGGCTATACAAATAAGACTCCATGGGCTGATGGTCCTATAGTTATCAGGGTCAGATATGGGACCACACTTTTGGAGCAGCATCACCACAGCCATATGCCACATCTCAAGGACAAAGCCAGTGGCTAAATCCAGGTTAAACTGTTGAAGAAGCAGATCTGCCAGGGTCTGCTTAGTGCTGTTTAGTAAAAACCAGGTATGTTATCAGGACCCATGTAGGAGGTGTTTTTAGTTTTAGAGAGCACCTTTAACACATTTTCAGTGATGATAGGGGTCTGAGAACCTCAGAAATAAGTGGGTTATGGCTAGTTGTCTCTGGAGTGAAATTTGCACTGAATTTGTTTGCTGGTAACTTTTTGATGCCAATTGGGTCTGAGTAAGTGGTTGGTGCTGTTTTACCCAAGTTCAGAGCAATGCTAGGTGTTGTTTCTAAGTTTTCTAACATAGCTAAAGAAAGATTTATAGCTGCCCTTATGTAATGCTAACATAATTTCATACTTTGCCTTAGTAGTCCTATTATTTTTTGAGTTTTTAGTCAATTTTCTTATGTTAATCTTGATTTAAAATTTTTTTTGGTCTAGTGTCTATTTTAATGTATTTTTTTACTGTAAAATTTACTTATGTTGGTGGACCAACAAAGTGGTCTGTTTTTACATTTCCCATTTTATTTAGATATGGCATGACTGTCAGTCCTATACAGTTGTCTGCGGAAACATCTTGGGATATGACGCTAGGAGAATGTGTCTAGTGGTTATGTGGTCCGTAACAAATATGGAAATGCCAACATTGCTGTCATCAGGCTTAAAGACATGGTAAATGCAAAACTCAAACATGGAGGTAGTGCCTTCTGCACATTTAAACCAGGTTTCAGTAATTACACAGGTACAGATGTGTCCAAAATGCAGGAGAAAAAAAGAAAGTCATATGGAACAAAGGATCAAAAGTGCTTAAAAATGTATATGATACACCTTACACTGAATGATTGCATGACAGCACCCATGAAACAGTGGCAAACCACTTTTCAGTTAAGCCATAATAAAGGACATGTTATTATTCCAGGGATAAAAATTCAAAGGGGGATATTTCAGGGTGACTCTGTCACCGATGCTCTTTTGTCTTGCCCTTAACCCACTAAACTGTCTACTTAAAAGATTAGGCAAAGCACAGCACTGAAATACAGTACATAAAAATCCAAAATGACAATAGTTGAGTAAACACCTTTATAAAACAACAAAGCTTTCAGGTTTTTTAACCTGAAAGCTTTGTTGTTTTATAAAGGTGTTTACTCAACTATTGTCATTTTGGATTTTTATGTACTTAAAAGATTAGGTCATGGCTACAATTTGGCTTCTAGAAAACAACAAAGTATAAACACTTCTCATTTTCTTTTTGTGGATAATTTAAAACTGTATAGTTCATCAGATGAGGAACTGAAAGAAAGCACAACCGCAAGCGGTCAAAACTTTTTAGATGATATAAGAATGTCATTTGGTCTTGACAAATGTGCAAAAGCATCCTTTAAATCAGGAAAACTGCAACACCAAGAAAACATCAGCCTGGGACAGGAATGTGATACAAAAGAACTTGAGCAAGAGGGCATGTATAAATACTTGGGAAGTGATGAAGGATCAACAATAAAACATGAACAAATGTGAATAAAACTTAGTAAGAAATATTTTAGAAGGCTAAAATTAGTACTGAAAACAGTGCTGACATCTCTGAACAAAGTCCAAGCTATAAACCAATTTGCTCCTCCCAGTTTTGGAGTGATTAACTGGTCCCAAAAGGAGCTGGATTGGTTGGAAAACAAGAAGGATGCTTCATGCTCATCAAATGATTTATAAAAAACAGTGTATACCAAGACTATATATTCCCCATTTTGAAGGGCCTCCTTGAAATTTTTACATGTATAGATCTGCAGTCGTAGGACTGCATACATATCTGCTGACCTCACAAAACCCAAATTTAGAGAAAGTTTTAAAACATGAGGAGAATAAGTCTAAGATGACTTTCCTGCTTAGTTTAGCAGAAGCATATTGGTGCCAAGCGGGAATGGAAATCAAACCAGAAATAGATAAAAATCAGGCAGCAACTGAATGTGCCAAAACACAAAAGAAAGAACATAATGTGAAGGATAAGATGAGAAGGCAAGAAATATGAAAAAATCATAAATATAATTTCAAGTATAGAAAACTCTTGGAACAACCTCAAGTTGATCAAGATCAAACACAGGATTGGCTAAGGAGACAGGGATTTAAACCAAAAGATGTGGATAAAACAGACAAATGTAGGTTTTGTAAAACAGAATTGTAAACAGTCGGACATCTTGTTGCATATACTAATGGCAGAAGGACTGTATACGGAAAGGCATAACAATGTGGCAAGACTGTTGCATTGGGAATTGTGAAAACATAATATTGAAGTAGCTAAAAACATTTAAAACATAATCCAGAAAGCATTATAGAAAATGTTGAAGTTTACATCCCATGGGATCACCCATTACTAACAGTTCAAAATAGATGAGAGAAAACCAGATATCGTAGTCCATGAAAAGAAGGTAAAACTAGCATTCTTCTCCTTCTTCTCCTTTTTCCCAGTTAGGGGTCACCACAGCGGATCACCTGTCCGCTCATGATTGTTAGTGGAGTTTTATGGTGTTGAGTTGCCAGCCTGGTGCCCAACGTTCCACAGAAGGCACACACATGCACTCACACCTAGGGCCAATTTAGTGTGTCCAATCCACCTACAGCATGTCTTTGGGATGTGGGAGGAAACTGGAGCACCTGGAGGAAACCCATGCGACCACAGGGAGGGCATGCAGACTCCACACAGAAGGCACCCCAGGCAAGGATCGAACCAGAGAACCTCTTGCTGTGAGATGACAATGCTAACTGCTGCACCACCATGGCCGCCCAAGGCAAAACTAGCATTGATCATTGAAATTGCTGCACCCAGATACTACAGTATCTTACATACAGAAAGACACACAACATCATAAAATACAAATATTTTCAGGCAGAAATTAAGGCAATGTGGAGGAAAAATTTCCAGACAGTTGCAATAGTAGTAGGAGCAATAGGTCTTATAAAAAAGAACTTACAGTTATACGTATATATGTTACTGATGCATGTAACTCCATATAAATTGCAGAAGGAGTGAATACTGGCCACATTGTAGGTGCTGCAAAGAGCAGTTCTGGCTAACATCAAAGACTGAAGTAATATTAATTTCATGAACTTTAATCATACTTTGACATAGGAATGGGGTCCATTCCTGCAGTAGTATTAGACACCCAAAAGATTTGGAGAAATAAAATATATATATAAAAAAAAAAAAAACAAAAAAAAAAAAACAGGAGAATCTCAAGATCGTGTATCGTGTTGTTGAGACATCTGGCACTGAGCAGAGCCACATTCACGTGACTTTGTATTGAATTTGACATGCCACTTATGTTGGAATGTCTGATAGCTGGACTCTGCCTAAGAAATCACTATGTCGACAGTAAAGACTATAGGCATTGTGCAGAAGCCTTGGCATAAAAGATGCAAGCCATTCTTATTAAAGCATGTAGGAGTGCAAATTGCCTTCTCTCATGCTGATACAATACTGCAGCCCCCTTGAATGTTACCAACTATTTAGCCAATTGGTTCAGCCAGTTATCTTATACAGAGGCATCAGTCTTGGAGAAGGATGGATTCTGTTCAGGGCCACAGTCTTGCCAGTATTTGTGATATGCATTGGAAGATCTGACATGTCTCCCTGCATCGCCCTGCACACTAAGTCATTTCACACTTACATGGGCTACCACCATATTGTAGTCATATTTGTTAAATGGAATGGCCTTAAGGGTCCTTGAGATACTGGAGATTCTGACATCTGAAAGACAATTCACTGTCATCCTGTCTTTGTCCAGCCTGGTGGGAGAAGATTCAATGTATCTAACAAGGGATTCACTGATCACAAAAACATTTTAGTTAGTAGAATGGTGAGGCATTGTGGATTTGGAACAAATAAAATCATGGTGGCTTAGCAGTTTGAACCCTTTAATAGTTAAAAATACCTGAAATTCCTATTTAGTGTCTACACACAGCATAACAATATTACTATGAAATGCCCACAAACATAGTTAATCCTTGAACCGATCCTTTTTTCTTGACCTGCTTCATTAATTGCAATGTTTTTACAATCACAAGATGGGAATATTTATTTATTATTTTATTTATTTGTAGTTTGTTAACCAGGAAAGTCCATTGGGCCAGAATGAGCCCTTTTTCAATGGAGGCCCGAGGAGAAAAGCTCCCTGAACATACATACATACAAAAATATCAGCAATTTAATACAAACGTTAATACAGGATATTGTAGTGTCAAAAATATTACACAATTTTACACAATATAAAAACTGTAAAGGATGACAGATTTTTGAACCATTGTGAGATAGTACGTTTTATGGGGAAGGAGACAGACTGTATTTTTTAAATAGAAAATGTGAGTAGGTAGTGTAAGACTACATGAGAAGGAGAAGAATAGGATGGCTTAGTGTTAGGTAAAGTTTTGAATTGATATGTTTGAGGGCAGTATGAGTAGAGTGAGGTGTTTAGGAGGGATGGGAGCAGGAGCACTCCCATGTAGAAGAGAGATAGGAGTGGAGTTGGGTCTTGAAGGTAGAGAGGTTCTGGGTAGTTCATATGTATGGAGGAAGTGAGTTCCATTTCCATGCTAGTGAGAAGGATAATAGAGATTGGCCAGAAGTACATAAATATTTATACACTTCTAGGAGGTTATGTTTATTAGATCTGAGAGATTGGTCAGAAAGGTGCATGGTAAGGATAGAGGAGAGGGAAGGACATTGGGAAGGCTTCAAGATGAGTTTATGGGTAGTAGAGTGTTGAATGAAAGAGAGATAGTTGGATAGCTCTAGCCAATTCAAGGAGTCATAGTGGTGAGAGGATGATTTGGAACTCATAGCAAACTTGGAGATTTTACTGTAGTAGGATGCCAGTTTAGCTTTTTAAGAGTGGCTTGAAGGTTGGTAAGGATAGGTGCCTTGTATATGAGAGAGGGGAGGAGGTAAGTGTTAAGAGAGGGTAAACCTAGTTGAAGAGATTAGATAGAAGTTGTGGCAGTAAAGCATGCAGAGTTTCTGGTGAGTTTTCTTGATGTTAGTTTGAAGGTGAATGTCGAACTTTAGTTGTTCATCGATAAGGACTCCTAGAAGCTTAGTGGGGGGATACTTTGATGGGAGTCATGTTTTGGCTTTAAATAGAGAATGAGTTTTTGTCAATTTTGGTGTTTTTAAATCATAATTTTGTTTTTTTTGCATTAAGGACTAGATGGTTGTTAAGCATCCAAACCTTGGTGTTGTTAAAGGTGGCCTGAGTTACTTGCATGAGTTTGGGGAGAGATTTAGAAGAGCAGATGATAGTAGAGTCATCTGTGTGTATTGGACATGTTTAGCAGATGCAATGATGGAAGTCGTTAATGAAGATATTGAATAATAAAGGGCTTAGAATAAAATCTTGGGGGATGCCTGTGTGGGTGTCAAGGTAGGAAGAGGTACAGTTTTTCCATTTAATGGCCTGTTGCCTATTTGAGAAGTAACTGGAAAATCAATTGATAGTTGGAGAGGAGAGATTAAGGTGAGAGAGCTTTGACAATAGTAGGGTATGGGAAATTATATTGAAAGCTTTGGATAGGTCTAGGAAAAGGGAAGATACAGCATTACCTGTGTCACAGGTGCAGTTGATAATGTCAAGGAATGATAGGAGGGCTGTGGTGGTACTGTGACTGGGTCTGAAACCATGTAGTGTAGGGGCCAGGAGATGATTGTCTGAAAGGTAGGGTAGGAGTTGTAGGTGAATACATTTTTCAAGCATTTTTGAGATAGGAGAGAAGGGGTACATAGAATTCTTGGATGGAACAGTTAATGAGAATACAGATAGGGAGAGCTATGCCATCTGCAGCTAACTTGAGAAAGTTTGATGGTAAGATGTCAGGAGCATTAATTTATTAAGGATTTTTTATAGTGTTGACATGGATGGGTTTAAGGACCAAGAAAGAATATCATCAAGAATGGGGATATTGTTTCCAGGCAGAATGTATAGGGGAGCTATGACAATGTTTTTATGGTTATTAATCTTTAGGAGGGCCAGGGTTATTTTTGGATGTAGTGAATTGAGGTATAGGGATGGTGTAGGGTGTCACTGTTAAGGAGGAGGAAACAAGTGTGGCTACCCCACCTCCTTTCTTATGAGTTCTGTCATTTCTAATAATTCTGTAGTTGGGGGAGTGATTTAGGTGAGGCTTGAGACAAGTTTTGGAAATGGATAGAATGTCAGGGTGATAATGGGAGAACCAAGCATGGAAGTTGGGTATTTTTTTACAGAGGCTTTGGGCATTAATAGTAGCCAAGAGAAGGGACTTGTGGGGGGGAGTGAAAGAGGTGGAGTAGAGTTGATATTATAGATGGCAGGGGGTCCCAGATTAGGGTGGATATCACCAGAAAGGAGGATAGAGATTAGGTCAAGAAAGAAGGATAGCAGTTCTTTAGAGTCCTTAGAGTTGGAGTTGAGGGAAGGAGAAAAGGAGTAATAGGGTATCTGAGAGAAGGGGTTTATTTTTGAGGTCACAAGGATCTTCTATTAAGTACGACTGAGTTATTAGATTAATAGATGTGAGGGGGAAATGTAGACTGAATAGAAGGTTTCTTTTTTGGGATGGGTAGAGGTTTTGTGGAAGGGTGGGGAATATGAGAAATTAGGGAGATAAGTAAGCTGGAGTAGAAGGAAAAGGGAGAGTGGAAGAAGAATTATGAGTAATGAATTAGGTGTTGTGTGCATAGTTAGTGTATTGGTTGTTATGAAGGTAGGTTATAGTATGAGAGGGAGTGGTAGTAGTTGACTGGGTATAAGGTATAGTACAGTTTAGGGGGTGTGGTAGTTGGAAGTGGGATTAAACAGTTGAATGTAGATGAGTAATTAATAAGAGGGTGGAGAGGAGCTAGCAGAGAAGGTAGGTGGTGCTTGGAGTAATAGGTTGTAATTAAGAGTGGGAGTGGTTATGTGGCTATAAAGCTAGAGATAGTGGGGGCGGGTTGGAAATGGGGGCAGGGTAGGGGAGCGGAGTGAGGCCAGAGCAGGGCAGGCCCCCTTGCAGAGTAATCACAACAGAAACATTCAGTGATCAGAAGGTAAGTCAAGGTAAAGTTTGAAAAAGTTGAAAGGCACTAAAGAAAGCAGCAGTGAAGAAGAGAAATAGCAGTGATGTGCTAATAGAATGGGGAGATCAGAGACAGAGATAGATTTAGGTGCATGAGCAGGATCAAGGGAGTAGAGGGGAAAAGTGGAGTCAAAGATATTGCCAGCAGCCACAGTCAAGGACACAAAGATAGTGTATGTAGCATATAATGGGCAGAGAGAGATGAAGTAGAAAAGTCCTTGCTGAGAGAGGAGTGTGGCAATGGCTTTATCTGAATGGATCAGAAGGATATCTAGACTGTAAATGATGAGCTACAATTGTTTGGCTATAACAAACTTGGATGCAGCAGCAGTTTTAAAAAGGGGGAGAGAAGAATGATACCTGGGCATGGTAGTCTGTGTAAAGCCTTATCTAGGGTAATAGATGTACAATTAAACAATTTAGGAGGTGAACATGCTTTAAGTTAACAAGAGTTTGAAGAGCAGGGGTAGGTTGTCTGTAGTGATCCGACATGGTAGCTGTTTAACCAGCTGGCACTGGAGCTGAAAGTACAGGCAATAGCCCTTTAAATTTTTCATTTCCCACAGCAAATAATATTCAAACCTCTGCAGCTTAATTGTGTGCACTTGTAGACAGTTTCTTTGTTTACTAAAGGTAATGAGTATGGAAGTCTTGTATAAAATTATACTATACTGGTTTGTAAGTGACTTGTGAAAGGAGCTTTGACCAACAAAAACATTCCTCTACACACTAAAGCTGTAGACATTGATGTAGGTCAAACACTAGTAACTATAAATGGATAAACAGCAATATAATCCACATTGTAAACCAAGACTTCACGAGATCTTGGCAAAAGTCGCACTATGGACTTAGAATATACTAAGAAGCCTGAATGACCAAAGATCTTTACAACTCATGGTAAAAGGTGATACATAGTTGTATAGGAAGAAATTCCTTTTCTCTGTGTCTTAACCTCATTTTGGTGCCCCTAAGGCTGAATACAAAAATGCTCTGTTAGAATATGCAATGCATTTTTAAAGGAACAATAAAAAATACAATCCAAAACTCCTAAACAGTTCCCAAGGGTTTTTGGAGAGGTTAACAAAATTAATTAGTAGGATAATAATTCTCTTCCTTACTCATCTATTTCTTGTTAGAACCACCATATTTATTATTTGTTTATTCTTAATTGACCATGTAGGTGAGCTAGTCTATGGACCCTTTTCAGCAATGACTCAGGTGCAGAAGGCATAGAAGTGCAAGTAAAATGTTCAAATACAATACTTCAAAGACCCCACAGATTACAGAACATTTTGCATAGGCATAAATTCTCCATAGTACAATAATTTAAAACCATGTAAAGTACCAAGGATTTGTATAAATACAGCAGTACCTGCACAGAAATGTTTCTGCTAAAGAGAAATTAGAGGCAGGAGATAAAACAGAAGTATAGCCTGAGAATTGAAGAGTGAGTAGAGGTTTATAAAGCAGAGGAAGAGCTGGGGATTAGAGCAGTGAGTATAAGCATTAATTGATTGGAGCAGAAGGTGTTAATACATGATGAAGACGTAAATGAAATTTACAAATTTAAAATAGAGGTAGTTCTCTTTGTTATTTGATAAGAATCGTCATGAGTATTGGCAGAATAGAATCCTTAAACCTCCGTCATTCTTGACTGTCTGTGGCTTGAGACCCTCCTCCCACACCTCTGCTACAGATTCTCTTTTCCCTTATTATGTCTTTAGAAAAGTGAATCTGGAACAGAATCTTAAGTTGTTGGAAGACCTTGTAGGTAATGGCATTATAAGAAGTTATTCTAGCATTCGCTTATTCCAAAAATGTGCAGATAGTCCAGTAGTAGATCTTTTATTCCCATATTTAATCTATTCTTGTCACAGTACATCCCTCCTTTTGGAATATGCTAATAACTATTCCACTGACAAAAATCTCTTCTCTTTGTAGTACAGCTGACTATAGCCAATAGGTCAGTGTCTTTCTTTACCATTATGGACTCATTGCTTGAGAAGGCTTTTACTTTGGAGACCCTTAGGTTTCCAGATAAGTGTGATCTTCTTCTACAATTTCAGAATGACTTCACTTTGGGAAGGAATAATCAGTCAGCTTTATGGATGCTTTCAGATGTCATTGATTGTGTTGTGAATAGGTAGGAAACTAACTAGTAGATTATCAGTTGCTATTACAATACCCTTTGCCTTAGTCAATCATGATAGTCTGCTCAAACTATAATCTCTTTAGACAGGAACAAACCACTCGCTGACAAACAGGATAAACGCCCAGTGCTCCAGATAAACTTGAATAATGTTAATAAAACCAAAAGGAGCAACTAGGCTGATGCAGAGTCACAAGTGTAAATGAAAAGGCAAAATCCTCAGGTTAAAATCCAACTTTAAATGAAGAGTCACAAGTGTAAATGAAAAGGCAAAATCCTCAGGTTAAAATCTAACTTTAATTAAGCGCTTTCACTCATTCATTTGAGCTTCATCAGATCATGTAACAAAGACCTTCAAGTACATAGGCTACATTTATACAGTTAAAACATCTCCTATTGGCCTATCAAAAGCTGCTTCTTGTTTACGTATTCATGAGTCAATCTAAGCTTAAAAATATATGCACATATAAACATGCTGAAATGTATAAAATGACAAAGTAGATATAAAAAATACATATAAAAGCTCTCCATGAACACTCAAGATGCTCTAATAAATATGTATATATAAATATATATGTCAAAAGAAATATATTTCAAGGAATAAAAACATATATATTTCATCATTTATTATAAAATCTACAAACATTCCTCCGTTTGTTTAACATAGGTTTAATAGAGGCTCTCTCATTGAGACCTAAACCCCTATCTGCTCTCAGTCTAACTATCCACATACTCTCCTTGCTCTCAGTATGGTTCCTGATGTCACCTCCTCGTATATTGGGTTTAATGTTCTCAAGAGCTCTAAATAAAAAATAATGTTCAGGAACTGCTTGGGCTACGTGCTTAGCTAAGGCATTGTGAGGTGAAGCCTTCCTAATGTGGTAAAGATGTTCTCTTATCCTGTCTTTAAATCGACGATTGGTTTTGCCAACATAAAATGCATCACATATTGCTGAAGTTAGTGTGCATATCAGGATGTTCAAAAAATGGGCTGGGGTCAAGAGAATTACAATAATTACAGTGTCTTTCAGTACAACTTTGTTCTTATTCAATATAGGTCGCAAATGTTTCTCAACATAGACCTCAAGATAAGGCTAGAAGAATGGGGCTATAGCTCACAAGAGATTGAGTCCAACCTCTCGGATGTCAATAAACTTAGACTGAACAGAGCAGCCCCTTATTTTGGACCAGCTATTACTGGTGGATCCATTACAATAGACAATGGTAGAGATGATAGATCAACTCACGTAAGGGTTTCTTTACCATATAGTACTGATTGTCCAGCAATCAAGAATATTATTACGAAACACTGGCCTATTCTCTGTACTGATGACACCATTGGCAAACTTGTGGGGACTAAACCCTCTTTTTTATATAGGAATAAATTGAATTTAAGGAGAATGCTATGCTATTCAAAAAGGGATGAACGGTCAATGCCTCTTGAACACACAAAACCATGTGGACGCTGTAATTATTGTAATTCTCTTGACCCCAGCCCATTTTTTGAACATCCTGATATGCACACTAACTTCAGCAATATGTGATGCATTTTATGTTGGCAAAACCAATCGTCGATTTAAAGACAGGATAAGAGAACATCTTTACCACATTAGGAAGGCTTCACCTCACAATGCCTTAGCTAAGCACGTAGCCCAAGCAGGTCCTGAACATTATTTTTTATTTAGAGCTCTTGAGAACATTAAACCCAGTATACGAGGAGGTGACATCAGGAACCATACTGAGAGCAAGGAGAGTATGTGGATAGTTAGATTGAGAGCAGATAGGGGTTTAGGTCTCAATGAGAGAGCCTCTATTAAACCTATGTTAAACAAACGGAGGAATGTTTGTAGATTTTATAATAAATGATGAAATATATATGTTTTTATTCCTTGAAATATATTTCTTTTGACATATATATTTATATATACATATTTATTAGAGCATCTTGAGTGTTCATGGAGAGTTTTTATATGTATTTTTTATATCTACTTTGTCATTTTATACATTTCAGCATGTTTATATGTGCATATATTTTTAAGCTTAGATGGACTCATGAATGCGTAAACAAGAAGCAGCTTTTGATAGGCCAATAGGAGATGTTTTAACTGTATAAATGTAGCCTATGTACTTGAAGGTCTTTGTTACATGATCTGATGAAGCTCAAATGAATGAGTGAAAGCGCTTAATTAAAGTTGGATTTTAACCTGAGGATTTTGCCTTTTCATTTACACTTGTGACTCTGCATCAGCCTAGTTGCTCCTTTTGGTTTTATTAACAATATAATCTCTTTAGGCTTTAGCATAATGTTATCAACTGGTTTTCCGACTACCAGTAAAGAAGATAAATTCAAGCCATACTGGTGACCTTTTTGCCTTTGTTATCCAATATGAATTATAGAGTTTGCCAAAATTCAGTCCTTGAACTTCGTGGATCCCTGCTACGCCTTTTTTTCATTAACATACACTCAAGAGATGTTCCTTTGGTAAATTACATCCTGATTACGAATAATATTTTACTTTTAGGATATCTGCCATCCTCCAATCCATCAAAAGGCACATTCAGAATGATCATAACAACTATTATTCTGACCTCAAAACAAACAGATAATTCTTATTGGGTTAAAATAAAACCAGTGCTTTAGCATCCCCAAACAATCTCATCCTTTACATGGCTAAAGGTTTGGTTTGATACCTCACTACATATGGAAGTTCATCTGGGCCAGTTAAAATAAAAAAAAAAAATACAAAACCATTTTCTAGAGCTGCAAGTTCCTTATACCTGAGGCTAGAGCAGCTATTATGAAGGGCATTTTACTAGTTTGTTTACAATACTGCCTTTCACTGGCTGTAAATATGACAGCCCAGAGTCTGCAGAACCTTCCTGTCCTATCTAATATATTCTGTAGGTTTATTTATTTATACTTTGTTGACTGGATTAGTCAGACTACACTTTTTCATGGGAAACCAGAGGTGCTATTTATAGCTCTAGGGGACATTTTGCCAGTGCATCTGGGAACTTCCACCTACTCTGGTTTAGTGCAAATGAAAGGCCTTATTTTTTGCTATCTGTCCTCACTTTATTCTGTGGTGTTTGGATCCCATCACACCTCTTTTCCATATGCTAAGGTCTAAATAATCTCCTTACTCTACTTCTCAGGTGAGCTATCAGTTTAAAAGACAGTTATGATGCTGTCTTTACTTTGGGACCAAAATTCTTGGAGTCTTAACACTGTCCATTAAAATTGTGATAATCGTAAGAAACTTAAGCCTAATTTCACACCCAAAAGATAGTGCTGAATACAAATACTTTTCTCACCTCCTATCAAATAACACCCCTGCATTGATGATTGCTGGGGGGGGGGGTTATTTGTAGTCATTTTTTTGTTGTTGTTCTTTGCAGTTGTGTTTTTACAGCTGAGTTACTCATGACTATGAATTTTGCCCTTCCGTCATGCAGCCATCCAACCTGCCACCTGGAGCTTCTAGTAATGTATGGCTACATACTGAATGTCAGGGTGCCAGCTTAGAAAATAAATGCTGCTACCTGAGCAGCAATTTAAAATTGTGGCAATGAAAAAAATCAGAGCTAGTATGAATCTTATTTAGGAAACATAATTACTGTTAATGTGAATACTCGCAAGAAGGGAAACACTTTGAGATAGCTTTTAAGAATCCATCAAGTGAGCATTGTGTTACCTAAGGCTCCACTACGTAAAATAAATTGAATACTTATATTTTCATCAAATGCAAGTATTTTTTTCCAGAATAACTACCACTGTTGAGTTTTATATTACAATATTAAGTTATTACAGATGTGGATACAAGGACCCCATGCTAGGGGGTTTAGGGAGCAGATGTGATTGTATTTAGATATAATGTATGAAATGTTAAACTTCAATGGTTCAACAGTTGTATCAAGTATCTCATAAAAGGCTTTAAATATATTTCTCTACATTGTCATTACTCTGTAGTTCAAGTTACTAAAGCAATGGTTTGTAGAATTCAATCTACAGGGGGGGGAATACGATCATGTTCTACATATACTACGTTGTTGTCTTACCTGCCAATAGGTGTAAGCTACTAGGTAAGCATTTGTAGCCCATAATAGTAAAATCAGACTTTTGATTTTTTAATGTGAGTTGGAAAATCAACATTTGTGTGCACGTGAATCTAACTCTGAAAACTCACCATGCTACATGGTTCTGCACACACTCACCTTAGCACTAATATCACAAGATGCAGTATATCGTATTAATCGAGTGATGCATTCTGTAAAGAGAAACTGGGTACATTTAATCCCATACATAACACATAATTTAGTTTTTTTTTCCACACAACTGAATCATTCAGAAAATTAGACTAAGACTGTTGAGCACAGTACAATGTGAAAACATCTATCCTTCTTGTCTAAGTATAAAATGTTTCTATGTGTATGCATTAACCGTGATGTTATGGCATTTTGCCATTTTAATCAGTCATGTATTTAAATTTAACAATGTGAAGGTTATGTATTAGCAATTCTCATATCTGTTATGTTATTATATGCTAATATGACTTTAACATCCAAAATATAAGTAGCAACTGCCAACTCATGCTATCTCTTTTATCCTGTGCAAGGCCTTATATTTTGTGATGAATGACTGTGCTGTAGATGTAACAACCTGATAAGGTGTGGATATGTTTTTTTTTTCCTAGCTGGACTGCTGTACTGACAAGTTCTTAGGGTTAGAGCCAAATGTTTAGTTTTAACACAAAAAGTCTTGCCTTAAGTTTTTCAAGGAGACTTCATTTCTCAATGATGCTTCTGATTAAGAATAAAATAGCTTGGCTTGGCCCACCACACACAGCGCTGATTTTAGTTTTTACACAGGCATCCAACTCCACTTGATTCATTAAGAAAGAATTTTAAAATGAAAGTAATTTCTGAAATACCCAGCTCTGCATATGCATTTGAGGAATGAAGAGCCCCACAGAGACTGTCTGGCTTTCAACTGCAAATACATCTTTAGTCATAGCTATACTACATTTAGAATTATCAGGGACAGAGACTGCCAACAGTATAATATCTTTGGCAAGATTTGACATATCATGCTCACTTAGTAATCAATTACCACAGACAATGCAAGTGGTTCAGCAGTTTGCGTATTTATTTATTTGTCTTTGTTTACTTGAAGATGTCTGACTAGGCAAAGTATTTAATTGCTGAGAGTCTGGACAGAAAAAAAGCTCTACACTGAAGATATAGTAGAACACAACATTATGATACATATGGAGTTTCCTTTCAAAAAATTGACATTATTACAACAGATATATACCACAACTAATTCCAGGATAAATGACCGTATAATATACAGAGATAGCTAAATAAAAGACAGTAATTAGTAAATATACATTAATTATAGACACTCAAGACACATATACATTAATTACAGAAACTCAGGACACTAAAATAGACCTACATATAATATTTACACACATTGGTTCATATGAATGAGGCATCTATTTGATTGACGTTAAGTTTAAGATTTCTACTACTGAATTCCACAATCAAGACAAAGTACATTTGTAAGAGTATTTCTTACTACAGACATAAGAAGCATAGATATGTTGATGCAAGAATAACTTGGCAGAAATATTAACTCTGTAAAGTCCTTCTGGATGTATAGCTGTTTGAATTAATAGAGAAAAGATACTTAACTTTAGTCTGTGCCACAAAAACAAAGCCACTTTCTTGCTAAGTATGTTTTTCAGGGAGATTTTAAACTGCCACTGAGAGCAATTTTGTCTGATATTGGTTAGGACTGGGATTGGGATATCTTGCGTTTATATAAGGCTCCAAATTCATCTAACGAGGCCAATTTGGGAATTTGTAATAACAAAATGTTTCATGAAAATTTCTAACCATCTTAAGAGGAATTTCCATCCAGACCACAGGAGTAGCCACTAACGGTGTTTCTTTTGGATAAGTGTAAATTCAGAGAAAACTCCTAAGGATGTTAACTGTCTAAGCACAACATGTGTAGTTATGTAGTTATTTACACACACACACACACACACACACATATATATATATATATATATATATATATATATATATATATATATATATATATAGGATCTGTACAGAACCCCGAAGACAAAATCACCAAAACTAATTTCGGTTTGGCATACTTGCGTGAAATCAGTCACCGAAGAAGCCCTTTTGCATAAGTATGCCTGTTTGCGAGACCGCACTATGGTGTAGATAAGGGAACATTTCCTTTTCTTCACTGTAGTGTGGTCTCAGAGTGAGAATATTAAAGTAGGGGGGATGTGTAGGGTACAGGGCCCTGCATAAAAGTAGATTTCTTTCTTTTTTTTAGTAGATTTCTTTCTTTTTTTTTTTTAACATATATTAACGAAAGCGCTTTTTCGGTGAAAGTGCTTTCGTTAATATATGTTCGGTGATTATGGATTCGGGACTTTGCACATTTGTGCATAAGTCCTAGATCCATATATATAGATATATATATATATATATATATATATATATATATATATATATATATAGATATATATAGATATATATGTATAAAGAGTTTTCAATCTACCACCTTAATTTAGTACATGTTTTATTATTGTATCAATCTCTCTGCACTTATTTATATATATGTATATATAGAGAGATCGATATGTATGTATATATCTATCTATATATATATATACATATATATATATATATATATATATATATATATATATATATATATATATATATATATATATTATACCATGAAGTTCTATGCAGTTCAAGCCTGCCACTGGCAAATGACCACTAATTTTAACTTTTCTGTCCATGAATACTGTCATGGGTGAGGCATGCTGATGCAACCTTGTTTTCTTGGGAAGCTACTTCTTGCCCATATTGCACTATGAGGATACTGAGGACAAGCTTATATTTACTGTCAGATCACACTGTCATTCACTTAGAATCAAAGCAGTATACTGCTAAGTTTGAGATTCCTGGGTAGGAATGTCAGTGGCTGATTTGCTGTAGCATTACAGAGTTTTTTTCATGCAATATGAAATATACAGTCTATAAAAAGTGCTTGGTGAGATGAGATCAAATACCTGAGCTAATATAGGTTTTTGAAAGAAAAAAAAAAGATGAATCTGAGTTTCATGAATATGAGTTTTAAGTTCTTCCGCAACTCACTTCCCTGCATCAACCAGGGTATCGTATTTCCTGCTTTAGAAATATTCAGCTAATTAGTCGATCATAAATAGCATTTCAAGTGTTACTTTTATAATTTTTTTGCAGAAGTTTCATAGAAAATTAGACGATGCATTTATGAATTCTGAATTTACACAGACAAAAGTTTATCTGGAAATGGGACCTGGAAACTACATAATATTATATTCATACTTGGCACTCCCATGAATATCTTTGCACACTAGCAGTCAGCCTTGAAAACTCTGTGGGTAGCAGTGGTTGTCTGTGGGGTCACTCTAGGAGTTTGATGTGACTTGTAGGAGAGGGAAAGAGAGAGACAGAGAGAGAGCATCAAATGAACTGTTCTTTTATACAGAGCTTAACGTACAAAATACTGTTGTGTGCTGCTTCTTAATAGTGACAGCATTTCCGTCCGTTATCTATTGCTTTACATCTTGCTTACTCCCAGATGCTTTGGTTGTTTTGCAGGTATGCACAACATCCAGAACTAAATAAAGGCTCAGCAGGTTTATGGTCCTAGGGAAGGGAAAGAATGACCCTGACACTAGAACTGTGAATCATTACAGCCTGGATAGCTTTTTGACTCCAGTGAGTGTAAACAACAACGGAGAACAACAAATACCTTTCTATGTGTTTTTTTTTTTTCTTTAGCAAGGCAATTTACGATGGAATAGGGGAAATGATGAAAAAGCAAGGGAAACAAATGCTTAAAGAAAATACCCTATAATTTAATTTAATCCCAACATGGTATACGGTGAATAATTTGACTATGATGAAAGTGCCACAGAATGGAAAAAAAACTGACAAGTCATACTTTTTTTTCATTCTCTACGGATGCAACTAGATTTTAGGGAAAGGAAATATTGTGATCAGGGTGTATTGGTCCTTTAACTCTCTATGTGGGTTTATCAGATATGCTTAAGAACATTCAAGTAAGTAAGATACCCGTATCATGCTATATTTCTGAGATCTGTGCCTTTAGCGGTCACTGGCATAGCAGATACCATACTCACCTTTTGTTGGTTCTATTCCCACATCAGGTAAATGGATTGCTGACATTTCAGTGCAGTATAGGGGAGTGTTGCACTTTAAATCCCTTGGCACCTATTAAAAAGAGTAGTAAAACTTTATTTGCACACATCATTTTTAACACATATGGGCGGCCACGGTGTTGCAGCAGTTAGCGTTGCCACCTCACAGCAAGAGGTTCTCCGGTTTGAATCTCGGCTGGGGTGCCTTCTGTGCGGAGTCTGTATGTCCTCCCTGTGGTTATGTGGGTTTCCTCCGGGTGCTCCGGCTTCCTCCCACATCTCAAAGACATGCTGTAGGTGGATTGGACACTCTAAATTGGCCCTAGGTGTGCGTGTATGTGCCTTCTATGGAAGGTTGGGTGCCAGGCTGGCAACTCGACACCGTAAAACTCCACTGCCAATCATGAGTGGACCGGTGATCCGCTGTGGTGACCCCTAACTGGGAAAAAGCCAACATTTTTGAATTCAAGTCATGCACAATAAAAAGAAAATAAACTTTTTAGAATTTTATACATTATCATCCATATTCCAAATGATTCACAGAACTCGGTGGAATTTGCCAAGTTTAGTGTATGATTTGTGGTTAAGCAGGTAATATACTAATGTATCTCAATGCAAGAATATTACCTCAGCATAATGCAACTAGAAGGGTAAGTAGTAATGCTAGTGCAACATCATACATAACCTGAAACTGCATGCCTTGCAAGAAATGTCCAGAAGTAGATAAGGTCCTATTAGCAAGGCATGTGTATGTCATATACACTAAACTAACCATACTTGTCCCTGATATGGGGTAAAGGAATGACAGAACATAAGGAAACAGCTGTAGTATCTGAGATATATATGAATATCAGCAATATACTGAAGATTCCATCATAAAATGCAATGGAAAAAATTAAATATTTCTACATATATAGTTGTGGAATCCATCATAATCCACAAAAATAAATAAATAAATAAATAAATAAATAAATAAAAATATTAATTTCATTAAAGTGGCATACAAAGCCACATTGCCAACACTATCTGAAGATAAAAAAAGAAAGGTGTGGGATGTGTGTGGGAAAAGAAATAATGCACACACCCTAAGAAACAGGATGATAGAAAAGCAGATGGAGAGAGAGGGTCATGAAGAGGACCACACAAGAGGGCCACAGTACAGAGATGAATGACTAGGAAGGTCAGAGGGGAAAGTCGAGGGGTATGTGTATTTTTTTCAGGCATCAGGCCCCTTGT
Organism: Protopterus annectens; assembly: GCF_019279795.1. Lineage (NCBI taxonomy): Eukaryota > Metazoa > Chordata > Ceratodontiformes > Protopteridae > Protopterus > Protopterus annectens. Next base: position 345,935,509 of record NC_056725.1, on the reverse strand, counting down.
TATGTTTTTTGTTGAAAAGAAGGCTATTAAAGATCTCAGCAAAAGGAGAAAGGGAAAAGGGTCTGTAAAAACATAAAAAATAGCAAACCACAGGACATAGAAAGGTTGATAATACACAAAAAGGACACGTAAAGTTACACAGACAACACAGCTATTGAGTGCACAACATGGGACAAGGGAAGTGAATGAACATAGTAGGGATGCAAATCAACCATGGTTCACCGTAAGAATACATTATGTACCAATGCACAAAGCAGTGCTGTGATGTCACCAACAGTGTGATAGTCATACAGAGAGGAGTAGGATTGATGGTAGGCATGTGACAGGGAGCACTAACTGGGAAAAGTGGACAATGTGGTACACTGTAAACGACACATATAACCACTCATTAGGTTGATGGTAGTGTGAGTGCAATACCTACTCAACAGCAACACATATTGGATCCACAAATGCATGTGTAAGATCACAAAAGCAACAGTCAGATTAGAACCCCCAACCCTATTCAAGAGGCATGTATTTATGCACAAAGACAAGCAGCAGTACTGCAGCAAATAAGACAAGTGCTGCGTAATGGCCAAATAGACCTAATAACTCCATAGTAGGTCAGTAGACCAGTGAAGCTGTTGTCCCGGGGGCATTACATACCGGTGACAACACAGATAATGGTCAGTCATGTAATGGGTATATGTGTCATGCAGTCATATGATACAACTGGAATATCCAAAATGCTCAGCAAGCACACCGCAAACACTGGCAGGCAATGCTATGTTGCCATACATGAAGGTCATGGTAATATGGATAAACTGGAAACCATAAAAGAAGCATGGCAGATGAACGACATCAAGGCTGATCAGTAGCAGATAAGTAGAAATGATGACAAGAGTGTCACAAGAACACATGTGACACCAGTCAAGACAGCACACAGGTGGATGACTCACAATTACCACCACAGTGAGTGGCTGTCAATTGCACATGAGTGATAGTCTATCATGTTGGCTGAAGTGTCCTACTAGCACATTACACCTTACAGACCAGTGATACCACAGTACAAAAAGGTGCACATAAATATATAGATGTTACTGTACATATATGATATGCAGATGTGTACCAGATATATAAAAGCTATAATGGGAATGGAATGTGGTCACGTTATGACCCTAGTAATAATGGACAATGATTTTGAAAAACCTGTCATAGAAAGACATAGGGCAGGCACATCAGTGTCAAACCATCAAACATGCGTGTGTCTCCAATACAATATGGATTGTAATTGCTACATAAAAGAAGCTGCAAGGTGCATGCGGCAAGGTGAAGAGGTCCAAAATGTGTGCATTATGCACATGTGACAAAATGCAAGGTGCTTGTGTGTACACAGTCATGTACAACATGAAACCTGCTTATAGTATAAGTGCACGCAAAAATCAAGATCTACCATTACGTAACCATATGTACAGTCATGCGATACTATGACAACAAGTGGTATACTCACAAAGAATGGATGTATTTGTAGAAAGTAACAGTGTATAACAGGAAAATGTCAGTCTTGTGTAGACATCTGTAGCACATTGCAAATTGGAGTAAGACACATTTTTATTTCAGAGTAAGAGAGGTCCATAGGAGGGACTGCAAATTAACAGCCAAGCAGAACATTGCAGGCATACTATGCAGAATGTGCAGTGCAGAGGAATGTGAACAGTTGCTACTGGCACAAAAGGTGGACATGCAATGTACAACATAAGCAAAAGGCATCAGCCAGTGGCTTTGCACCATAGAAATTAGGCTGAGTAGGAATGTGACACAGTAATTACTATGACAGTTAACAGGGTACCAATATGGCACAAAAAACACTCTGCATGATACATGAACCCATATAAATCCATATTACATTGTGAATTAGCTGCATAGAGGTGCACATAGTAAGTTTATGTGTCAAACAAGCATTTGTACTGACCAATATATGGGACTCAAAGGCCTAATGCACAGTAGTCACACAGATAGATTACACAAGGCACTGGGTTATACACTGTTATGTAATGTTGTGATGCCATTCTGGTGTGGCAAATACTGCACAAACACCTACAATGCTAGTATGGCACAACATGCATTTGCACAGTAGGCAGTTATGTCACCCATTTGCAGATGCCATCACAGAAGAATGGCATCACAGTGTGACAAGTGGAGAATGTCAGTAATGTTAGCAGTTGTAACAGCCCCAGAATGTCATATGTCATCATCTCTAAATGTATTCATATGAACATTGTTAATATGATAGTGCTGTGGTCAATGGCACACTGCAATCAACAGTGCTCCTAACTGTGACAAACAAGGTGCAACAGGAACATACATGCACATTTACTTAGCCACAGTAAGCAGATTGGACAGGCCCCATGCAGAGTTCTAGGCTACCTGAGCCAAATGACAGTAGTGTATGGGCATTAAGCAGGATAGTTGTAATTTAATCATCATGTCTGAAAAAGTAATGTGTGTGTGTGTGTGTGTGTGTGTGTGTGTGTGTGTGTGTGTGTGTGTGTGTGTCTTTCGGCTTTTCCCAGTTAGGGGTTGCCACAGCAGAACTCCGGTCCACTAATGATTGGCAGTTGATTTTTACGTGCCGAGTTGCCAGCCCTGACGCACAACCTTCAACGAAGGTATGCCCATTCATGCATGTCTCCACGCAAAAGACGCTCTAGTTGAGAATCGAACCGGACAGCGTCTTTCTGTGAGGCGACAACGCTACTGAACGCTGTCTGAAAAAGTAATGTAATACACATAAATGACATGGCCACATCAGAGCTGGAATGTGAAGTGTGCATCAGAAAGTGCATTGTAAAAGCTTGACCACAGTATGGGAAAAGGTACACAGACATGTACATATAAGTGAAAAAAAAAACCTGTGTATTGATACACCATGGTGGCAGCATGACATGAGTGGAACACACACACAGATAATACCTATGATACAGAGCCCTTCACCATGATTGTGTCAAACATCACTAATGATCTCTCATGCAATCTGCTGGAAAAAGTTGTGCATCACCCATGCTATGTCTTGAAAGAAGATTTCTATTAGGGCCTGCATCTGTGTCCACAAGACATCGTTGATGATATTGCTGATCTGGTCAATCAGGTCATCTGGTAGAGGAGGTGGAGGTCATTGTTACTGTTCCTCAGCAGGAACGATCACCCCAGATGGCCCTAGTTTGTCATTATCATTATCATTATCATCATCATCATCATCACCATCACACGTCTTTCATCCTCATCATCAGAATCTGCTGGAAGAAGTTGAGCTCAGAGATGTTGTCTGTAGACAGGTGAGCTGGCTTGTGTCTTGGTCTCTTTAGCATGACAGTAACATAAATTGCCCACATTGTAATAACACACTATGGCACTGCTAGATAATATTACAGTCTATATTAGTGCTCCAGGTTGCATATGTGTACAGTATGGTATTACCCATGCCTCAGTCATGTATGCATTTTGAGTAGTATCCCATCTGTAACTGTGGTGTAACAATGTGATATATATGCAGTCCTAACACAATGCACATTTTTCTTTTCTGTTCGTTAAAGTGTAAATGACAAAACTTGTTCAAGACAGTCATGTCAGCAATACAGCAGATTTCAAAGGTCAGGAATATGTCCAACAACATCACAGACCAGATGAGGGAATACTACACAGGATGTGTTGTAGATGAGAGTGTATGTTCTGACAAAAGCAGAGTTGAGTTAGACATCCATTCATTACTATGTATGCTGCCATGCATACTAGACATAACAGGACAGTGCAATGAGAAATCATACAGCATGTCTGTACCTCACCAAAAGCAGCCTGCACATACCCACACACAACAAGACATCACAAGCTGCGGTTTATCTTAATAGGCCAAAGAGCAGTATATATGTTTTGTATCAATTGTGGGTAATCCATAATCAGAAAAGTTGTTAGCAAAAGTATTGAAACATTACAGATCAACGGCAGCTGCATCATGTCATTTATATAATGAAATGCCACATGCACTTGCATTGATATAATCACAGGTATCTGATGTGTATTGATCAACTACAATGATGTGTATGTGTGTGATATGTTATTGTAAACTTAACAATATATGGTCATTTGAATGAGTATAACAAGGAAATTATAAAGGAGGCTGTCACATTGTTGATATCTTTGGCACTAAACAAGGACATATGCATTACTAACTCCCACACAAGGCCATTATGAATGGTACATTTGCAAAAATATATATGGCTACTTAGTGACTGTACCCACACAATGGAAAATGATGTTAAATGTCACCATAGTCTGAAACATTTTGTGAAATGTAGGAGCAGTTATAGGTTAATCTGCACATTTCTCAATGGCAACATGTCACACATCTGCACAACACACAGGACTGCTGCACAAAGAAAGGTAACCATTACCACAACTTATATAGGATATGAAAACATAAGTGCAAGCTGTGAGAAACACAACAGAACAGTTAGCATTGCCCAATTCATGTACTATTACTTGAATAACACACTCCTTCTTATAACTTGTAGTGTCAGTACTGCAATATCCTAAATAATGTGACAATGACACATAAAAAGCTAAAACCCAAAGTCAGATATATGTCATTAAACAAACCTCCATATGTAAACATAGCATGAGAGTATAGCAATGTGTATGCAAACTATTTCTGTAATATATTATGGGTAATTTAAATCCTGAAGACATCTTAAAATCACATTGAGAGTAGACTGCAGTGACCAGAGTTTTACATGTTATTCTGACAAACTACAGCATAACCATGTTCAGCTGTATGCATATACCATATCTAATGTCACATCTCACTGAAGTTTCTACAACATTTACATATTACATTCTTGTTTGTCAGCATGAAACAGCATAGGCTTATGTCGGACATTACAGGGCAGACTACACACTTGGGCTCACAAGAGAAATGCACCTTGATACAGCTATATGCACAGACATATGTAATGCTGATAAGTGTCATAACAAACATAGAGCTGCAATACGTCTGTGTGGAAGAACAGCATAACCCAACCACAACACAGTAATATAGCTCTACCATAAATCTAGACAAGGTGAGATGACAAACACCCACCCAACAACTGAATAGACAAAATGCACAGACCATGAGGTTAAATGAGCACAGCTGTCATACATGTATGTTATTAATCATGCATGCTACCAAACCAGTAATACTATTGTTAGTAGCAAGTACTAGGCCAGTAGACACACACAGCTACCCACTAATGAGGGACCACATAACAACTGACTATCATTTTGGTTGTGTCAGCAAAATGGAGTTTGCGGTATAATAGACAATATTAAAATAATCATCACACTACAACCTGCAATGGAAAATACATGCATGAGATTGGCACATGCATTACACATGACAATAACAACACTTTGGATCTATAATTGGTGTTTCATTATGGGAAGCATGTATGAACATTTGCCATTACTGACGTCAAATTTATTGATATTCATAAAAGGAAACAATGAAAGTTAATTAATACTGAAGGAACAGCCACAGTAGAAAAACAAAAACACAGAAGCTATACTTATCACCTGTTGGTGCTCCCCTAGTTGGTACATATGCTCTATGCACACAGCTCAGTTGAGTCCTCTGTCCTCATCACCTGTGGGTATATACAAAGAGTAGAAGAATATTATACATGCAGCAATCTATGTATCGTATGCAGTTGTATATAAAATTTAATCATGGACTGGATAAAGGGATAATATTATAATATTAAATATAAAAATGTTGACACATTTCACCAAGTCCATATATCATAACCACATCAAAGTAGTTAGATATGCCCATACAGAATTATCTTACACACAGCGATACCTAACAATAGCCTTGAATATACCATTTGCAAACCTACAACAGCAAACCATGTCGACATAAAAGTTCAGTACCTCACCCACTCAGCTACATGTGGTGTGCTATACCAAACTTCCTCTAATTATTCTAAGTATAAGCTGTGAATAAATGTAACCCACACAATAATGTCACAGAAGACATTTATTTTAAAATATCAAATGTATGGCAAATAAAATATACAGATGTCCTGCTTTATGATGAGAAAGGTTAAAATGAGCAATGGATTGTATCAAGAAGCAATTCCATTAGTGTGTGCACAGTAGTATGTAGGTATACAAATGGACAAATGTATCGTCCACACCACATTAGCCTGTGCGGACTGCAAAGATTGTAATTTAATTAATTAACTGCAATGATAAGGTAAACAATTAAAAATACATATGTAGTTATACACAAATTATATATATAATTACACACAAGCATGACAATGTATAGACAGAAGTATACATATGAGTGTGTGTGTGTGTATATATATATATATATATATATATATATATATATATATATATATATTATTATATATGATAAAACAAGTCCTGCTGACTGACCACAAAGCTGTGTTCAACCACAAACCAAATAAAATGAACAAAAATGTAGAACACAGCACCACAGCAAACCAATAAAAAGCAAACGGCAAAGAGCACTATAAAATCCAAACAGACTTTTGTATTTTGTATTGTATGGTCTGAAGAAGCGATTTTATTGCAAAAGCGCTCACCTGTGTTTAAATAAAAGTCTGTTTGGATTTTATACTGCTCTTTGCAGTTTGCTTTTTATTGGTTATTTGTGGTGATATGTTCTACATTTTTGTATATATATAAATATTTTTTTTCACACAGATATTTCACAATCATATGCATAAATGTGATTCCTGTGCTAAATACCTGTTAAGAAGCCCATAATGTTTACAGAGTCCCATCATTATACAATTATTGTAAGTAATGAAGCCTTGCAGCTGGAAACAATATGTTTAGTCATTCTCTGCCTACATGGATTAGATGCTGTACTGCACAGATATATATAAATGTGTGTTTTGCACATACTTTCTATAACTGGAGATCATGAGACAATGACAGAAATAAAAAAGGACAGATGTTAGGGGTTGAAACTACATGCTCCCAACAATCAGCATTGCAATGACTACCTGTACTTATATAGTTACTTCTAGTAGCATAGACTAGATCCAGGCCTGCTGAATCTAGCTTTGTTTGTATGCTTGTTGTTTGTTTGCTTGTTATTTCCCTGAAAAGCTAATTCCACCTAAAACGCGGCTTTTCAGCGCTTCTGTGGATCCCTAGTGATATCTGCATTGCTTACTGTATTTATTTCCTTGTTTCACTTGAAAGAAAGTTACTGTTTGTCATTTTTGCATTTAAGTTACCTGTAACACATTGCATTTAAGTTACCTGGCACTTGCTCACTAAAGCAATTATATAAGTCAGCACTAAAAAATTAAAAGCACTACACCCTCACGAACTCCCCTTGAGTACCTTGTTCCCCACTGGCCCTTTTTTTCAATTATAAAGGAATTCCTAATACTATTCTAGCATGTCCAAAGGTCAGTTGTCAATCTCCTCTCTGGTCCAGCTGGTGAATCTGGGAATCTTGAGGCAATGTTACAACAGCCTCATGTACACAGACAACCCTCTCCTCCTCCCAACAAATTCCAACACATGTGAGAGACGCAACCATATAGCCAAACTGGAGGCTAAGCTCTCTCAACTCAGTACTGGCGTAACCAGTCAGGCGGAGAAGGAAACCACACTCACTACAATTCCAGTCTCACATAGACCTACCACGACAGCAAACCAAACACATAAACACACAAAAACATACTCGGAGGCTCTAAATAAAAATCTGCCTAAGCAGCAGAGACCTCCAAAGCAGACACCCAAGCAACCACTACCCCAAAACAAAACACGTGCAACACATAGCACAGAAAGCCAGTGTGCCGAACAGTCACAGCCCTTAAGGCTAAACAACACATATAAATAGGATGTGCTGGAGGGATAGATTTATCACCCAGAGACTCCCCATGCTGTGGAGTAAAATCCCGGTCCATGTGAGGCAGAGCACCTCGCTGGCTCTGTTCAAGAGAAATCTTGACCGGTGGATGGGAGATCGTAGGTTTACCCCGGGAATCATCTCTGTGTCACTACTGGACAGAGGCACAACAAACTAATGGGCACAGTATTTCTAACATAAGGGGCGGCGTAAGCCACATAACTTTGGGCTAAGCTTATAAATGCCCTAGGGCAGTTAGCCTAGTATAAACCTATGAACCTATGAACCTATGAACACACCTGATACACTTGTAATAGGTGACACTATCGTCAGGCACACTGATGCCCCGCTCACCAGGCTGAACAAGGAGAAGGTCACGGTGAGCTGCCTGTCGGGCGCTAGGATCCGCCACATAACACAAGCACTCAGGTCACTCCAAGGCACGTACAAATATGACTCAGTCATTGTCCATGCTGGTGTGAATATCCTGAGACGTACCTCCCTGGACTACATGAAAAGAGACATCGAGGAGCTCTCTGAGCATGTAGCCCAGGCCGGTATGACCCTGACCTTGAGTAGCATCTTACCCTCACCAAGAATGATGCCACAATATAAAGACAAGATGATCAATTTCAACAATTGGCTTAAGTATCGGTGTCATTCAAAGGGGATCCAATGCCTGTCAGCCTGGGATGACATGCTCGACAAGCCACGATGCTTCGCTAGGGACGGCTTGCACCTGTCACCCCTGGGCTTTCAGATACTGGCAAAGGCTCTTGCTACCCCCATAGTGCCTTTTCTAGGCAAGGCTCAAAAGACAAACCCACCTCCATAGGTATCACAAGGGATAAGAAACTAAGAGTAATGCTACTCAACGCCAGAAGTCTAAACCTCAAGATGCACACACTCAAAACTCTCCTTAGCATGGAGAACATCGATATCTGTGCAGTAACAGAAACCTGGTTCAAGGCTCCCAAAAGCACCCCAGCACTACCAGGTTATACCTCATACCATGCTTTTTGGCCCAAAAACTTGGACCGAACCACAAAAGGAGGGGGAGTATCAATATTCGTCAAAGATACCCATACCTCCAGGTTGGCGGCACAGCACAAAGCATCAGAGACTATCCATGTGCAACTAACAGTGGGTAAAACTGCCTTCCAGTTTATAGCCTGCTACAGACCACCCTCCCAAACCCAGGAACCCCACTCGGCCTTCCTGAGAACACTGGAAAATATGAAGTTCTCTCCAAACACCATTATATTGGGCTACTTCAACTACCCAAACATAGACTGGGAGCATTATTCTACCTCCAACACCCTAGCCCAAAGGTTCCTAGAATTTATAAACTCAAATGCTATGGAACAACTTGTTACCATTCCCACAAGAGGGGAAAACATACTGGACCTGATCATCACCAACATGGGGACTTTATTTTCCAGACCAGAAGTGTATCCCTCACTGGTAAGATCAGACCATAAACTAATCTCACTGGATATTCACATCCCGACCCCACCCCCTGCCCAGAAAACCACAGTGAAACACTTCTCTAAAGCAAATTTCACACTCCTCAAAACCGAGGTGGAATCCTTCAAAGCCCCCAGGCCTGTGGAAAATACAGCCCAGACCACAGAATCCTTTATAAACGCATTCTATGAACACCTTCAGGAATGCATGGATCATGCAATCCCAAATAAAACCAAGACCCAATCCTCCAAAGGCAGATGTCCTGTCTGGTGGACACCAGCCATAAACAAACTATACAATAGAAGGAGGAAGCTACTACATGATAGAGCAAAATCCCAAAAAGGGAAGGCATCTCTGATCAGTATTAGCAAAAAACTACGGGCACTCATAAAATCATCTAAGGCCAGCTTCGAGAGAAAAATTGCACAGGACACTGAGGATAATCACAAGGCTTTCTTTAGTTATGTTAGTAACCTGGGTTGGAATTCCCAGATATGCTCAGAATTAGTCCAAAATGACAAAAAATACACCGAACCCACAGACATTGCCAACATGCTAGCTGACAGGTTCACCGCAAACTTCTCCCCCCCACCAAAAGGGCAAATATCTATCCCAGCAGAGTGCTGCCCCCCTGACATCTCTGATGCTCAGGTAAGAGCCGCCCTCTCCAAAGCAAAAAACACAGCATTAATGGGACCAGACAGTGTCCTGGGCTGCATCCTACATGAACTCCAAGAAGAGCTAAACCCAAACATAAAACTACTGTTCAGTCCCAGCCTTACTACAGGATATGTACCCAAAGAGTGGCGTACAGCAATAGTGGTCCCTCTCCACAAAGGTGGTGCCTCAACGGATCCTGGAAACTATCGCCCCATAAGCCTGACTAGCTTGGTCTGCAAAGCTATGGAAAGGATCATCATGGACCTCATAACTAAAGATATTGGGGACCTACAGACACTGGATCCTACCCAGTTCGGCTTTGTTAAGGGCAGATCCTGCCTCTTAAACCTGGTCGACTTCTTTGAAACAGTCACCAAGGCCATTGACGAGGGGAAGGTGGTCCACACAACTTACCTGGACCTCGCAAAAGCCTTCGATACAATACCCCACTCGGGCATTATAGATAAGCTCACCAGCTTAAATATCAACCCCTATGTCACTAGATGGGTTGCAAACTGACTCAAGGATAGAACCCAAAGCTTTACCTAGTGGCATACCGCCTGCTCAGAGGCGATCTGTGCCTAATGTATAAAGCCATGTCCAACCCGGAATTAATGGACATGCTGCACCTCAGAAAATCCAAATCCCATCGAGCCACGTGCTCGAGAGACTTGAACCTCAGCACTAAAATAAATAGGACATGCTGGAGGGACAGATTCATAACCCAGAGACTCCCTTCACTCCAGGTTAGGCAGAGTCCCTCATTGACTCTGTTCAAGAGGAATCTTAATGAGTGGATGGGAGATCATAGGTTTACCTCGGGTATCACTTCTGTGTCACTGTTAGACAGAGGCACAGTATTCTAATCTCGAAAAAGGGCATAGCAAAATTAATTTAAAATCGGTGGCGAAAGCCAAACACACTCTGGCTAGGCTTATAAATGCCCTAGGGCAGATAGCCTAGTATGAACCTATGAACCTATGAACTGCTTCACTACATTTTTGTGATTCCAAATTAACATCTGCTGTTAGTCAAGTATAGCTGCATTATCATGTCAATTGATATGCCTTCCCACCTGCAATCCTCACATACCTGTTTTGTGTGAATAAATTAGCATATATCTATACACAGCAATACACATTTAACAATGAGGTTACAAAGTTAAGTGTATATATAATGGGTAATGTTGAAGTTTACCTCTCAAACTGCCAGCACAAGAAATGAGGACAAAGGCAAAAATAATGTGAGGGCAAAGGCCCCAAGATATGAGCAGATTTTCAATAGTAATCTTATAAATTCAGAAAGTTGCTAAATAACAGGATTTGTGTTGGCATGCATTTTCTGAAGGATATGAAGTCTGAAACTCAAATATACGTCATTATTTAGTGACTTCAGTTCTCAGTGATTTGTCAGCAACCCACAAATTTTATGAGGAAGGGACTAAAAACCTGAGGCAAAAATCTGGACATTCTGTGAAAATCTGGACAGTTGAGAGGTATGATTCTTCACATTAAGCTGAATAACAAGGACTAATTCCAGAGTCATGCAGAAAATATAGAATTGCCTTGCTATTGGCAGCCTACTTCTGCTAGGCGCTTATGCACAGCAACACTAATACATGTCTACACATACAGGTGGAGCATCTGTATATCCTAGAATATCACTGTTTGCAAAGTACATCAAAAAATATTGCACATGCAAAAGAATAAAAAAAGCTTTTGTGGGCTTTGAACACACAGTCATAGAGCTTCTCTATCACTGACATGGTAAGGAACCAGTTGAGCTATGCTACAGAACACCATTGGCAGGCTCCTAGTAGGGATTTAAGGATATACCGATATGTTCAAGCACTAACACACATAGACAGTGATAGGTGAATATTACGCTATAAAATACAGCATACCTACAATTAAGCTTTTGTCTAACTATGGATAACTGTGGAATGTGAAGTCATATTTCCACTAATGTAATGTTAAAGCTTAGTCTGCATTACCTCACACATACTGATGGTAAGAAATCTGAATAATCATGACAGTAGAAATGCAGTCAGAGCATTATAAATATATGTGCTCAACAATTCACAAAGTATGTATAAATTATTACATTTGACTGACTGTACCAGACAGAGATTATTAATGCACAACAACAATTTAATACCTGTAAAGTGAAGAAAAAAGGTGTTAGGGTGTGGAATATTTCACTTTCTGTAGGGATCTGAGGGGTTGTCTGTGGAAATTGCCAATTCTCTCTAGTAGTAGATTCCAATCCTTATGATGGAAGTTGTCATGGTGGTGGATCTGCTCACCAGTCCTGAAGATCCTGGTCTGTCTGCAAAGCTCCCTGGCAATCCATTTCCAAACAATAATCTGGTAAAGTTCCTCTGGTGTGTGGGCCTCCTCACCTCATGTTGGACATACACAGCCATCATATGCATTGTCTCCTTGCCAGTGCAGTTGGGAGTTCAGACACACCACAGCCACTTCTTCAATGTCAACATCTCCCTTGAAGTTGTTAATGAGAATTTGTGAATATCTTCTGTAAACTGCCAATGAGATATCACTTGGTTTGCAGATAGCAAGGAAATGATCTGAAAATATGGCATTTTCACCTTTTAAAATTGGTGCAATGAGGTAGTGACACCCCGACCCCATGGGCAAATTGGGAAAAGGGGTTGAGGAAGGATGGATGGATGGAGGTTGGTAGCAGCCCATTGATGGGTATTGAGCACATTCATAGGCTCCTAGGTGTGTATTAAACTAATGACCACAAAGGCCTTTTAAGTCTATCTATGCATCCCAAATCTCTGACAAGTTCTGGTTCCCTTTATAAGTGGCTTGGGAGATGAACCATTTACAAACTGGGGCCTGGAAAATGAAACATTTACAGGCTTTTTGTGTCCCTTAGAGACATAGGTGCTGGGTCAGGGATGAATTTCCTGTTCCCCATCTAATTGTCCAAGTTACATTTGAACTGGGTTAGAAGGAACTCTGCTTCACATTGATGGGGAGCCTGTTCCAGAGAAGAAGTAGTCTCTGGGACTCATACCTGTCTCTCCATAAGGTCCTATTTATATCACAGGCAATGTTTAAGTCTTTAGAATGGGTAATTCTGATGCTGTTTGTTTTGCAGATATGCAGGAGGTCCATCAGGTTGGGGTCTGACAGTGCCTTGTATGCCTGGCATAGATCTCCACTCAGCAGCATGTAGGAGACAGAATACAGAGATAGGGTTTTTAGGTGGTCTGCAAAGGACATGCTACTTACTTTCTGTATTCTTTTAGTGATGAACCTCTGTGAATGTTCCAATTTTTGGATGTGCCCGGTTAGGTGCATACCAAAATGAACATTGCACTCAATGATAGGTCAGATGAATGCTGAATACAGTGTAACAATGACCTCCTTGGACCCAGATGCCATACATTTGTTTATAAGCTGCACAACACAAAATTATTTCCTCACCGCTGGGGACACATGATGGTCAAAGGCTAGATTACTATGTATGTATGTTTCCAAGTCCTTGACTACTGGGTTGATTCATAGGGGTGTGTTGTCAATATGATAGTTATAAAGGGTGAATGACTTCCCAAAGGATAATAAGTTGCATTTCTTGGCATCTAGTTTAAGTCCATTGCTCTGACACAAATTACTTGTCTGTGTCAGCCCTTCCTGGAGAACATTAGTGTCAGTGGGGGGATTCTATGACTGCTCCTAATTTATGATTGTCTGTAAATTTAGTCAGCCAGAGACCCTTGACTCTGGCCTTGACTTCAGAGAGGTAAATGCCAAAAAAGAGCGGTCCTGGGACAGATCCTTGATGGACTCCACTTATGACTGGCCTCTTTGTAGAGGTGGACTCCCCAATTCTAACTTCCTGGGTTCTGACTGTGAGCCAGCTGGATATCCACTGGGTGATGTAAGGGTTTATACCTAACTTCTTGACTTTATCAACAATACCTGAATGGGGTATTGTGTCAAATGCCATGGCCAGGTCAAGGTAGGTATAGTGTGAATGGCTTTGTCCTCATCCATTGTTTTGATGACTATGTCAAAAAGGCTTATCAGGTTGAGTAGGCATGATCTGCCCTTAATAAAACCAATCTGGGTTAGGAACAATGTTTGGAGGTCTCCTATGTCATTATTGATTATTTCCATGATAATTCTCTCCATGGCTTTGCATATGAGACTAGTGAGACTTATGAGACTATAGTTTCCAGGATCTGTAGATGGCCTACCTTTGTGCAGAGGGATGACTGGAAGGTACAGTTAAGTAGCAATATGTTTATATTTTGGTGTAATATATGTGGGACTTGTTACTTGTCGTGTGTTTATTATGAGTTATTGTAGGAGATGGCTGTACATTTTTTTCATTGGCATGTTTTCTCTTACATTGCAGTAAAACGTACATGTGGAGCTGTAAATCATCTCACAGTGAAGGTGAGGATCTGTGAATATGTGTGCTACAGTTATACTGCCTGATATGTGCATGTTTTATTTTTGGCAGATGTCTGATAGAAGCCGATATGACAGTTTCTCCAAGTCTTTTGTTATAAAAGCTTTAGTAATCAAAGCCAATACTCTACTGCTTTAACCATTATCAACAAATCTTTCATATGTCTTCCTTTTATTCCATATATATTTTCATTTACTATTTCTCCTTAAACACAACTCTGTTATCGATTGCAACCTGTTTTCAATGTTTTATATGATATTTTTCACTCTTTTGATTATAAATCAGTTTTTTTATACCTTGACTTACCCTTAAACCTTTATACCATTTAATAACCAAAAAAAAAAAAAACATAACCTTCACCAACAGTCTTTTTTTTTGCTCCTGGTTCATCAGTTCATAAAAATCATAAGTAATACCATCTGTTCCTGGTGAACTTTACCTTTCCAAACCTGTCAAAACTCCATACATTAATCTGCTTCTATGTTATTTTCCATGTTATTAACTATCTTGCTATTTTCTTTATATTAAACATTACTTTAATGTCATAACCTTCATCTTTATCAATTTTCCATATATTTCTTCTACAATGGACATAATGGGACAAATTCCAAAAGAGAGCAGCAGACAGCTCAGCACTCTGAAGAAAAGCATCTGTACATCAGCAGTGGATGTGACTCCATAATGGACATTAAGACAAGAGCAAGCAATAATTTATTCAGTGTAGGATAAGTACAGACTCCACAAATTCCTGTTGGATTACAAAACACATTATCTGCGCCTCATGGCAATAAAATGTGACAAACTAATGTGCCAACAAATTTATGAAAGCACTCTGTGGAGGCCATTTGTGCTTGTATTTTAGAATTCCTATGAAATTTCTAAACAATTCTATGGATTCCACAAAATATTACTCTAAACAATTGTAAGCTGAATTTAATGCATTAGAACAGACTGGGATGTTGCAAGCCATAATAGAGGATGATCTGCAAAGGCATCCCAGAAGGCAGGCAGCAAGGCTCCGAGCCAGGCTACATTGAATCCAGCTCTCTGACCAGGAACTCACTGATAGATATAGGATAGACAGAGATCTGGTGCAGGCTGTGTGCAATATGTTGGCACCCCACATGCTTGCATAAGGTTGGCATGGTAACTCACTACTGGTAGAAACCAACGTGTGACTGACTCTGGGTATCCTGGCTTCTGTGCATATAGGTGATGCCATAGAAGTGTCCGAGACAGCTGCCAGTTGTATTCTAGGATGGTTTCGGGCAGTAATGTGCAGGAAATGGAATGAGTACATCCACTTCCCAACAACAGCTCTATGCCATTACTAACTCCCCCTAAGTTCTCAGTGCAACTGACTGCATCAGCATCCAAATAAAAACCTCAGTGGTTCCTTAAAAGTACATTAATAGAAGGGGGATGGCCATCCCTCAATTGTCAGGTTTTGTGCTCTGAAGACGCACTCATTATCAATTTCTTGTCAACAGTTTTTGGTAGTGTGCATGATGCATCAATTTGGAGGGAAAGCAATCTGAGGGTCACTTTCCAACATGGTGAATTTCTGAAGGCGCTCTTACTCAGTAAGTGTAGGACCACAGCTGTAATGTAAGCACAATCCAGACATGTCAACAAATAAGTATGAGGACTAAATATGTGTTCTAATCTTCCTACCAACAGGTGACTGTAATTATTGACTGGAGCCTTGGCCTATGACACCATACTGAGTCTCATCAATGCCTGCTGAGGATGAATACAACAGAGTGCAGACCATGATGAGGAGTACCACTGAGCATGTGTTTGTCATGCTGAAAACAAGATTCAGTTGTCTGGACACACCTGGCTGTACACTCCAGTACACACCAGAAAAGGCATCAGAGATGGCCACCATGTCTGGCATGCTGTACAACATGCTAGCATCAAAACATGGTGGCCTGCCAGCTGCAGGTGCAGGTGACATACCCTAAGAACCTCAAATGTCTGATGTGGAACTGTCATAGCTGTCAGAGGATCAGCAGGAGGACACAAGGTTGAGAAGTAATAGGATGATGGAGTATGTGGTCATTTGTTTTAGCTGAGGCAATATGGCAGTATCTGCTCACACTGTTGAGTCATGACAAGCCACATGTATAGAAGTACAAAGATAAAACAGTGATGTTCACATAATGTTGCCCCACAACAGCAGCAGAGAACACTGCTAATGGAAAAAGCCCATTAGATGTCCAGACTGAATATCATGCATACAATAGCCACAATATTCACCTGCAATACTTTATACACATATACATGACATAGCAATGAACACATCTGGATGTCTACAGAGGCATTCACCACAGGACCACTTTACACAGCGTACATCACCAAAGATGACTACACTAGCATATGACTGGCATGCTTGAGGTGTGCAGAACCAAAGGCATTATTGTCCAGGTAGGATATCATTATACATTAAATTAGCATGGATGATAGCAGTACAACTACTTTTACCACAATAAATGTAGGATTGTACATTGTGAATCTATTGGTACAGAATCTAACTGCAGGGGGTGGTACAGTAACACTGAGATGCATCACACATCTCATAGTGATGCGTAATGGTGTTGTACAACACACTATGAAGCACACAGCAGCAGTAATGCTGATAAAAATGCAACATTCCCAACATGTATTATGGATTATGCCTGACCTGGAATGTCACACATAACACAACACTATAATGCACAGGTGTGTGCAATAACATGAGTCCGTTAGATGAAAACATATGTTCAATTCTGCAGAGCATCAGTGACAGGTATTGCACATCAGTCGTGGAACGTGCTTCATTTTATAAGATATGTCAAAAGAGGCATTTATATGTGTGTGCAAGCAGGTAGTTATGGAAAGGCACACATGGGAAGTGCACATCTGCAAGAGGATAACATAGATGAATATGTAAACAGAGGTGGATGCTGTTCTGAGGACATGCAGTACCAGAATGACATGCCAGAAGTATTACTGGTATACAAAATGAGGCTCACCTGCGCATGGAGGTACAGCAGACAACAGTGAAACATGTAATGTATAAAGCAATGCTGGAAGAATAAGGTAATAAGTCGATGATTGGGAGAAAGTCTGGCTATATGTCAACTAGCAAGAGCCTGCATAATGAAAGCAAGGTGATTGTCACATCGAGCAGTGCAGTTGTTGATATTTTCAATAAAATATAACAATGGCAGATATGTACTATATAACACAACATGAAGACAGCCAGTTATGTCAGATAAATGAAAAGAAAAAGCCTGGGGGCATCAGAAATTTGGGAAACGACTTACGTCTATTGTAGGCAGTAGTCAGCACAGTGGTAATCATCGCTACAGGGTTAAAATGACACAACATGACACACATTGGATCAACTGGCAGTGTTACTCTAACACATTCTAGGGCGCCCACACTAATGGGTCACACTGCATCTTGGCTGCCTCTGCCATATCCAGAAACACTCGGTCCATAGTGCTGTACTAAGGATCTGGTTGTGGTGAAACTAACAGGTTGGGACATGATGTGGGTAGGAGCAGAGCTTCAATGTCTTTCTGGACATGACGTCTGTGCTCTGTAAGGTAGACCTACAGCAGATGTGTGTGCATGTTGCAGCACAGACAATGATGCCTAAGGCCATATATGGGTCTGTTGAGAGGGGGGTCTGCCTCTCCCCACTTGAGGTAATCTACTCATGAGAGTCAGGGCATTTAACACCTGGTCTGTACTACAGCACTGGCCTAGCACTGCCATAACAAGGCTTTCAAAAGAGTATACAACAGATACCACACTGTCATGCTGTGCAACCAGTGCTGCCATGACCTCTCCATGTCTGCATTCCTGACCTTCATGTAACACAAGCATTTGTTGTGCTACATAATTGATAGCACAGTCAAGTGCACACAGACAAATGCCATGATATCTGTGTGAACATTCATGCTCCTGTAGCAGAACCTTTCACCCTTTGTCACACATCCATGCAAATCAGCTATACCCCTACTAGTAGTCTGACGGACAGCAACAGTCCATTCTGTGGAAGAGTTACCCTCACTACCAGACTTAAAATGGGACAGCAGGTCATAGTCATTATCATGTCCAATATCTAATCCCCCTACATCATCAGAATGGCTGGCCACACTATCTCCCTGATTAGAGGCTATACCATGAAACACCCACCTGTCCCTTTCTGGGCTGGACAATGAACCCAATGCAGTGTCATTGGCCATACTATCAGAGTGAGGCACATCATATCCCACCTCAGGATTAGTGGATGGGCTACTGAAGGTGGCAGGAAGTGGATGTGCACAAAATACAGAAAGATGAGTCATGTCATGTTCATTTACAGAAGCCAAATGAGACAGGATATGACTGACATAATTGTACAAGTATCTAACTATACTGACTAATTATGGTGGTAAGGACTTACTGGGGAGGCCTGGCCGTTAGTGGTGCAATTGCCCTGTAGAACAGAGGTCAGCCATATAAATCACATATCAAATTAAAATGATGGACATTTTTAAAACAAATATACATGATGACATACCCAACACGTCCTCCTCTGACACCACCTCTGGTGCTAAGAGTTGAATTGCCACTGTCATGGAAAATGAGACACCTACACAAAAATTCAGTAGCAAGCACATACATAACATCATGTGACATTAAAAACAATGTATACCATACAGCAAATAAGATCTATACATACTGGATGGCCGACAGTGTTTTCCAAATTAAAAGTGTCCAACTCATGTGAATAAGACAATGTCAGGAAGGCCACAGCTGTATTTAGCAATATTGTACTATAACAACCATATCATCTGCCTTACTGGGCTGTCTTCCCTGGATAGGGAACAAATCATCCAGCATCTTGTGGAGCCTTTAGGTTAAATTGGAACACAAACAGCAGTATACACCTGAGTCATACTAGCA
The DNA here is from genome assembly GCF_019279795.1 of Protopterus annectens. Lineage (NCBI taxonomy): Eukaryota > Metazoa > Chordata > Ceratodontiformes > Protopteridae > Protopterus > Protopterus annectens. The sequence goes on along the minus strand of NC_056725.1, from coordinate 345,916,077 downwards.
GGCAGAGATAGTATATTGATCATTATAACTGACTATAGAGACATGTACCTGATGTGTGACACTGTTGGCCTGATGTTAATGGCCCTGTGCAAGTGGAAAACATATCAGTACACACGGTGCTGACATGTCATCTAGATATTGTTTAGGTAATATAAAATGCTAATAGACTTAAGGTGTCTTTCTGCATCTGGAATGTTCAGGTATAGATTGTGCCATGATGCTGTTGTACCGCAAAAAAAAAAAGGATGTGTTAATGAATTGCCTTGAATGACAATATAATTATGCTGTTGTGTTTATGAATGGTGGGCATACCTGTACATCTTGAAACACCTGACTCAGTTCCTCTCCTTTTTATATGCCAGTCCTGGTTGGTGTATGGTGGAAGGCAAGGAAGACCATTGTCTCATTTGGGGGAGGCAATGCTGGTCCATCTCCAGTGGCATTTTGCTCCCTCTCATAGTGGTGGAATCTGTTAGCTGCATGGAGGATCATGCCAGACCATCATGGATGGCAGGCTTCCATGGAGTGGTTGTGCCCACCCACAGGTTAAACATTTTGGTAATGTCACTCCACACTTGATGTCTACAGACAGTATTGCCTGTCCATCCAAGGAAAATTTGTGCCTCAATAATAATTTTATTTTCCATAGGGGAAAAGTTGTCATGGTGATTACAGCTTGACATCTGAAAAAGGTGATTTGCACATATCAGGTGGTATACAGCAGGTGCACTTATTGACAGAACAACTGTATGCCAAGAAATGCATCATTATCCCCTTTGGGGAAAATGGTGTCCCCACTAATTATCACATTAATAACAATGTCCCCACTAATTAACACATTAATAACACTGTGCTAAGCATGCAATCAGTCGTGAGGGACTTGGGCACCCAGGCTGATAGCAACCTGACCTTTGGCCATCTTGTTGTCTCCTTTGTTTGGAAGGTGTTCTACATGGCCCACCTCATAAGTAAGGGTATTTCATTGAGGAACAAGGAGGTCATAACATCCCTGTACTCCTCCCTTCTCAGACCCATATTTGTATACAATATCCCCTTTGGCATGTACCTTGCCAAGCACATGCAGCAGTTGGAGAGACCAGAGAGGTTCCTGATCAGGAAAATCAAGGGTCTGAAACACCTGTCCTATACAGAGAGGCTAAAAGCCCTGTCCCTCTACTCAGTCTCGTACAGACTGCTCAGAAGTGACCTGTGTCTGGCATACAAGGCCGTTTCAGACTCAGCCTTGATGGAGTTGCTGCATACCCGTAAGTCAAACTCCACTTGCTCAACCCACACACAAGGCCTCAACCTGGTCTGTGACATTAATGGAACTTTTTGGTGGGATAGATTTGTATCCCAATGACTCCACCATCTGTGGAATAGACTGCCTCTCCTTGTCAAGCAAAGTACCTTACTAGCCCTCTTTAAGAGGAACCTGGATGACTGGATGGGAAACAGAAAATATACCCCTGGGATCCCACCTGTGTCCATGCTGGACAGGGTGAAACAGGTGCTGACTTTGTGGCTGCATGGGTGAAATTCTTGCCTAGGCTTATAAGGGCCTCTGGGGCAATAGCTTAGTATCATCCTATGAACCTGTGAACCTTTAATGCATATGTCAATGTAATGTTTCTCATCTACAGTACAATGCTATGCAAAGCAATTAATGTCATGTTTATTACCATCATGCACATGGACCATCCTTGACATGTAGCAGTTGTTGAGTAAATGTCATAATCTCTCAAATCTATGTGTGCAATGCAATTAACCAGTTCCAAATGTTTGGATATGTCATACATGCAAATGGGGAATTAAAATCCAAGTCTGTGGAAATGTTGATAACTAATAGCTCATCACATAACCACTGCACTCCCACTTCAGCAATACAAAATCTGGTGTTTTCCCAGTCACATGCATAGCTAACTACACCTACCAAGTCAACATCAACATTGTGGGATACATCAAAGATGTTAATGTAGTCAGTAATAAAGATGAGTACAATTGTGCCATTTATGCTAATGCAAATATGTGTAGCTGTACGTGTTGGAAAAAAAACAAGGTAGAACAGCAGTAGCATGTGTAAATAACTAGTTTAGTACCAATAGTTAGATGTGAAAACAGCAAACAAATTGCAAGCTAAGCCATCTTGAGGTTCCCCCAGTCCCATTGATTGCTGTAACAGCTTCTAATGTAAGAATAAGCATTAGTGAATATTCACAAATCATACTTTGATCATACAATTTGCAGACAGTCCCATAAATTGTTGTTATCCACACACTTTAACATAGATGCACACATAAAACAACACCTATGGATACAGGTAGATACTATCCATATCTTCAGTTTACTGGGGCTATTGCTCGTAGCCATTCACCTGCATATGTGGAAAATCTCCCTATTATTGATGGATATGTATACATATACATACATATTGGGGAAGGCTATCCTACCTTTTATGGAAGTGACTTAGTGCAGGTGCTTTCAAAAAGAAAAATTACATGAAATATGGGTTAGAAGGTGGACACAAGACACTATGGACATGGTAGAATGATTCTGAGCACTGTGATTTAAAAGAGCAATAAAAGGAGCTGACCAAGCCCGGATAAATGGGGAGGGTTATGTCAGAAAGGGCATCTGGTGTAAAACTTTTGCCAAATGACGTATGTGGACAAAAACAGATTTCCATACCAGATCAGTTGAGGCCTAGGTTAAAAATGACTGCCACCAGTACTGTAAGCTAAAAGGGTGTTGGTGGAAATTGGGCTACTGTTGGCCAAATGAGAAGGAGAAGAAGAGGGAGAAGACATGCCCAAAGGGAGGAAGGGAGGAGGAAGGTTAGGAGTATGGTAGTGATGTAGAAATTTTGAATGTTGGCAGTATGGCTGGTAGAGGGAGACAGCTAGCTGATAAGATGGAGAGAAGAAGGGTGATATATTGTGCATGCAAGAGACCAGATGGAAGGGGAGTAAGGCCAGGTGTATCCGAGGTGGGTTCAAATTGTTCCATCATGGTGTGGATGGGAGGAGAAACAGGGTAGGGGTTATCCTGAAGGAACAGTATGACAAGAGTGTCTTGGAGGTGAAAAGAGTGTCGGATAGAGTGATGTTTATGATGCTGGAAATTGATGATGTGATGATGAATGTTGTTAGTGCTTAAGCTCTGCAAGTTGGGTGTGTGATGGATGAGAAAGAAAATTTTTGGAGTGAGTTGGATGACGTGGTGGTGAGTGTGCCCAAGGGTGAGAGAGTGGTAATTGGAGTGGATTTCAATGGGCATGTTGGTGAAGGGAGCAGAGAGGATAAGGAAGTGATCAGTAGGTAAGGTGTTAAAGAGAGGAATGCAGAAGGTCAGATGGTAGTGGATTTTGAAAAAAAGATGGACATGGCTGTGGTTAGGTAACACAGGATGGTGGTCTGTAGGATGATGATGGTGATCAAGAAGAGCAGGAGTGTGAGGGTAATGACAAGGATCAAATGATGGAAGTTGAAAAAGGGTGATTGTGAGGTGGAGTTCAGGGAAGAGTTAAGACAGGCACTGGGGGGGCAATGAAGAGTTACCGAATAGTTGGGTAACTACAGCAGAGCTGGTAAGAGAGATGGCTAGAAAGGTGCTTGGTGTGATATCTGGACAGAGGAAGGAGGACAAGAAGACCTGGTGCTGGAACAAGGAAGTACAGGAGAGGAAGAAGTTGGTGAAGAAGTGGGATTGTCAGAGAGATGAAGAAAGTAGTCAGGAGTATAAGGAGGTAAGATGTATGGTGAAACGAGAGGTGGTGAAGGCTAAGGATAAGGCATATGGAGAGTTGTATGAAAGGTTGGACACTAAGGAGGGAGAAAAGGACCTGTACTGATTGGCTAGACAGAGGGACCGAGCTAGGAAAGATGTGCAGCAGGTAAGAGTGATAAAGGATAAAGGATAATGCAGGAAACATACTTACAAATGAGGAGAGTGTGTTGAGCAGATGGAAAGAGTACTTTGGGTAGCTGATGAATGAAGATAATAAGAGAGAGAGAGAGAAGGTTGGATGATATGGGGATCGTGAATCAGAAAGTGCAATGGATTAGCAAAGGGGAAGTAAGGATAGCTATGAAGAGGATGAAGAATGGAAAGTCTGTTGGTCCAGATGACATACTTGTGGAAGCATGGAGGTGTTTAGGAGAGATGGCAGTGGAGGTTTTAACCAGATTGTTTAATGAAATCTTGGAAAGGGAGAGGATGCCTGAGGAGTGGAGAAGAAGTGTTTTGGTATTGATTTTTAAGAATAAGGGAGATGTGCAGATGTGTAGTAATGAGAGAGGGATAAAATTGATCAGTCACAGCATGAAGTTATGGGAAAGAGTAGTGGACGCTAGGTTAAGAACGTAGGTGATGATTAGTGAACAGCAGTATGGTTTCCTGCCGGAAAAGAGCACTACAGATGCAATGTTCTCTTTCAGAGTGTTAATGGAGAAGTATAGAGAAGGTCAGGATTTGCATTATATCTTTGTGAACTTAGAGTAAGCATATGACAGGGTGCCTAGAGAGGAGTTGTGGTATTGTATGAGGAAGTTGGGGGTGGCAGAGAAGTATGTAAGAGTGGTACAGGATATGTATGCGGGTAATGTGACAGTGTTGACGTCTGTAGTACGAGTGACAGATGCATTTAAGTTGGAGGTGGGACTACATCAAGGATCAGCTCTGAACCCTTGTTTATTTGCAATAATGATGGACAGGTTGACAGATGAGATCAGACAGGAGTTCCTGTGGACTATGATGCTTGTGGATGACATTGTGATCTGTAGTGAGAATAGGGAAGAGGTTCAGAAGACCCTGGAGAGGTGGAGATATGCTCTATAGAGGAGAGGAATGAAGGTCAACAGGACTAAGACAGAATATATGTGTGTGAATGAGAGGGAGGATAGAGGAATGATGAGGATGCAGGGAGTAGAGTTGGCAAAGGTGGATAAGTTTAAATATTTCGGATCACCAGTTCAGAGTAATGGTGAGTGTGGAAGAGAGGAGAAGAAGAGAGTACAGGCAGGATGGAGAGGGTGGAGAAAAGTGTCAGGAGTGATTTGTGACAGCCTGGTACGAGTAAGAGTGGAAGGGAAGGTCTACAAATGGTTAGTGAGACCAGCTATGTTATAGGGGTTGGAGATGGTACCTTTGGCAAAAAGGCAGGAGTCAGAGCTGGAGATGACAGAGTTAAAGATGTTAAACTTTGCATTGGGTGTGATGAGGATGGACAGGGTTAGGAATCAGTATATTAGAGGCTCAGCTCAGGTTGGACAGTTTGGAGACAAAGCCAGAAAGGCGAGATTGCACTAGTTTGGACATGTGCTGAGGAGGGATTTTGGGTATATTGGGAAAAAGATGCTAAGCTGCCAGGTAAGAGGAAAAGAAGAAGGCCTAAGATAAAATTTATAGATGTTGCGAGAGAGGACATGCAGGTGGTTGGTGTGGGGTCTATATCACAATGTCGAAGACGTATTACTTTGAATGCATCTTCATCGAACCCATAAAAACAAAAACTGAAAACAGCGAAACTACATATGAGCGATTTCTTTCCATGGGAAATAAATCACCTGTCCAAAAAAAAAAAAAAAATTCACTACACACAAAACTAAATGGGGGGCTTCTCCCCCCACATCCCCTAATGTAGGGGGCTATGCCCCCCCCACACCCCCCCTAACTAAATATAGCAACTCCGAGATCGCACTACAGTTTACAAAACAGCAAACTACCAGAGGCGGGCAAGCAATTTCTTTCCCTGGGAAAGAATTCGCTCATATGTCCCTTCGCTGTTTTCAGTTTTCATTATTTTAAGTTTGGCAAAGACGCATTCAAAATTATGTGTCTTTGAAGATCAGATAGGAACCCTTTGGTGTGACAGAGCAAGATGCAGAGGACATGAAGAAATGGAAACAGATGATCCGCTGTGGCAACCCCTAATGGAAACAGCTGAAAGAAGAAGAAGAATAAAAGGATCTGACCTCATGATAGCTTACCTTATTAGTACTTGCAGTCAGGCATTTATACCTAACAGTGAGATTAGCTCAGTGCAAACAGCTGATAATTACGATTTGCACTGTGCATATTTAATGAGTTTCATCAGCACAAAATGTTTTGGAATCTCATCAGAGAACATCCACATATGTTCTCAAATCTCAGAGCATTAAGCAATACCTCAGTATAAGTATACATTGTTCTGTGTAAATGCCCTATATTTATCATTGCATGGGAACATCTGGAACATGCACCTGATACCCACCAGTAAACTGCTATCACCCCATGTCCACCACTTTTAAAATGTAATATTGATACATTGTCTTATTATACCATTGTTACCTGTGAACTGAGTAGATCCCTAGTGAGCAATTTTCATGCCTCTCAACCTCTTACTGCAAGAAATCTGGACAAAGCCTGACAAAATGGGGGGACAAAGGCCCAAAACTAGGGACACATTTTAAATACTGTTCTTATAAACTTAGAAAGTTGCTAGAATAACAGGGTTTGTGTTACCATACATTTTTTGAAAGATATGAAGTCTGAAACTCAAATGATTGTCATCATTTATCGACTTCAGTCTTTAAATTATCCCAGTGATTTGTCAAAAAAACACAATTTTTATAAAGAACAGACCAAAAATATGAGCCAAATATCGGGGCATTCTGTGAAAATTTGTACAGTTGAGAGTTATGGCAATTTTCAGAATCCATTTTGTTTTTACTGTTTTGACCAATTTCAAGGAGATGTCAATGAAGGGGAGGTTGTGGCACATTCAAGCACCTAAATGGACCAATGAGGAGACTCTCTAGATACTGACAGTTTATGTGGGAGGAAAACAGAGGATGCAGGTATGCCAGAGGAACTTTACTCAGATCATAGTATGGAGCTACAATGCAAGGGAGCTCAGAGGATGCACCAGAAGCTACAGGACTGGCATGCAGGTCCAGCATCAATACAACAATCTTCATCACGGGGACCAGGATGACCTGACAACAGGATGAAAGAGATTCAATGCTAGACTCCAGATGCCTGCAGTAAGTGTCATAATCCACACCTTAACATCTAGTAATTACTGTTATCATTTACTGAACATATGTGGTGAAATAATGATGTGGGGTCCATAAATATTCCATTTATATATGTAATTACTGTCAGGAAGGTAACTGTAATAAAAATGAAATTTACTATTTAGTTGCTGATGGCTGTGCAATTGCACATCCAAAAGTTATCCACAAACAAGTTGGGTCAGAGATGTAGTTGTGCAGAATGTTTACTTAACAGCATGTGTTATTAAGAAAGACATATATTTGAGACCTACCATTAAGAGTGCAAATCATTAATGGAAACCGGTCAACACTGGCAGCAACTGTGATCGCCATTGGTTCAACTGGTAAAGCTCCAAAGCAATATCAGTGGTGTTGAATAATCTGTGGGTTCAAATCCCATGAAAACCTTCATCTGCACAGCAGTCGTGGACACATTTTTTGATTAACTTCACATAATACGAGTATGTTTCATGGTTTTGTGCTGAAGTATGAAATAATCTATACATATGTTTCATTATCAGAGTACATTAAAGCCTACAGAGCATTGGCTGCAGATGACTATGCGTTAATTCATTATTCGCAAAACTTTGAGAATGTACCATAAGAAGTACTTTAACAGAGATGTACTTGTGATTCCCTTGCAATAGCTATTGAAAGGTAGATATATAAGCTAAGCCTTAGCTGTTCAGTACTATTGCCATGTGAGTCTATATCACAATGTCGAAAGACCTATTCATTGAATGCCTCTTCATCAAACTTTATTTGTCGAAACCTCTATCCATTGAGCAAACATTTTAGAGAATTTTTTCCCAGGGGAAAAAAAAAAACAGTTGGCCATCATTGAGAAATTTGCTCTTTTCCTCACTGTAATGAGATCTTGGAGTTGGTATATTTAGTTAGGGGGGTTATGGAGCATTGGGTTGTGGGGGGCATAGCCCCCCACCTGAGTGGTTTTTAAATTTTGTGATTTTGTGAGAATCGGTAGTTGGCCTATTGGTTATCTTCCATGGGAATAAATTCACTAAAATGATTGTTCGACAGATAGAGGTTTTGACAAAAAGTTCAATGAAGAGGCGTTTGATGAATAGGTCATTTGACAATGTGATATAGACCCTAACATGTATTACTTCTTGACTAAGTTAGAAAAATGCAAGGGCAATGTAGGTCACCATGCATTTAATACGAGTGTATGTTGAAACCACACTTCATTTACAGCAAATGTGGATATGTAATCCATTGACTGCAATATAGCTGATGGGTTAGCACTGTAGGTGATGTCATTAACTGCACTCTGACTTATGCTGTGTGTGTAGGTTTGAATCCCACAGCAGTCCATTAATTCTAGACTTATAATGCCCAGTTTGTTGTTTGTTAGTATTTAAATGTTTGTTACTTGTAACTTATGTAAGGTAATCTCTGTGATGTAAACCATGATTTGTTTATGTCAGAGATAACTATGCATTTTTTTCTCATCTTCAGCACTTCCAGATTGTTTCACACCATTTACATTGTTACCATGGTTATCCATATAATTCCATTGGAATTTGAAATAAAGAGGAAATATGTATGCTCAGCCTTAAATGTTAATTAATAAATATTTGCATACATTATGACTGATATGAGTTAGACAAATATGTGAGTACAGGGGACCATCCATTCCATTTGAGTGAGTGCTGTAATCTCACTTGATTTTCAGAAAATGTGGACATGTAATCCCTTGTCTGTGGTATAGTTGAATGGTTAGCACAACTTCTTTTGTATTTGTGAGTTCAAATCCCACATAAGATCTTTCCTTCCTGAAATGCCAGGCTTGCTGTTTGTTAGACATTTAGACATGTTTTTATACTTGCAATTTATGTAGCATAATCTATGTTTAGTACTACCTTATCCACTTATGCAAGAGAACTTGACATGTTTTGTCCATGTCCGCAGTTGAAGGAGGCCACTATATATATATATCTATATATATATATATATATATATATATAGATATATATATGCAGGGTTTGAGTCTCACAAGGGATAATTGGCTAGGCTTAAAATGGCTCGCAAGGGCAGTTAGCTTAGTACTAACCTATGATATATATATATATATATATATATATATATATATATATATATATACATACAGACCTCTCAACCAATTGGGGACAAATTTCAAAAGAATCAGTGACAAGTCAAGAAAAAATCAGCAACACTTTTAAAATATTAGTACTATTAACCTGAAACATTGACAGAATCAGAGTATATGAATTAATACACATTTTCTGAAGTAAAATAAGTTTATAACTCTTAATTATTGTCATTTATCATTAAGTGTAATTGACCACCTTTATTCCAAAAGTCACTAGTTTTAGGAGGGATTAAGAAAGACAGAGTTAAAATTTGAGTCAAAATCAGGGACAGCTGAGAGGTATGTATATATATATATATATATATATATATATATATATATACATATATATAAATGTTTGTATGTCTCTCTCTCTCTCTCTGTATATATATATATATATATATATATATATATATATATATATCTGTATATAGATACATATATGGGGAGACAGATACATAGAGTTATCACTATAGATAGTTTTCCATATATATAAATAGGATCATTGGATCATAGGAAGTTGCTAGGCTATTGGCCCTGAGGCCCTTATAAGCCGTGTCAAAAGTTTAACCCATGTTTAGACAAGTCAGCACCCAAAGCCCCTGTCCAGTAGGGACATGGGTGGAATCCCAGTGGTGTATTTTCTGTCTCCCATCCAGTTATCCAGGTTGTGCTTGAAGAAAGACAATGAGGTACTCTGCTTGATGTGGTGAAGGAGTCTATTCCACAGATGGGGAGTCTCTGGGTCACAAATCCGTCACACCAAGTGCTATTGATGTCACAGACCAGTTTGAGGTCATGCGTATGGGTTACTCGAGTGGAGCTTGACTTGTGGATATGCAGTAGTCCCATCAAGGCAGGGTCTGAGATTGCTTTGTATGCCAGACAGAGGTCACCTCTGAGGAGTCTGTATGAAACAGAGTAGAGGGACAAGGCTTTTAGCCTATCTGTGTAGGGTAGATGTTTGAGTCCCTGGATTCTTCTGATGAGGAACCTCTGTGTCTCTGCAGCTGCTGCATTTGTTTTGTGAGGTACATGCCAAAGGGGGCATTGTTCTCAATAATTGGCCTTATAAGGAAAGAATATAGGGATGTCATGACTTCCTTGTCTCTGTGTGAGATACCCTTACTTATGAGATGCACCATACAGAAAGCTTTCTGTACTACAACGGAAGCAACATGGTGGTCAAAAGTCAGGTTGCTATCAACCTGGGTGCTCATGTCCTTCTTGACCGATTGCATGCTTAGGACATTGTTATTAATGTGATAATATGTGGGCACATCACTCTCCCCAAAGGAGATAATGATGCATTTTTTGGCATTAAGCTTGAGGCCATGTTTCTGTCACCAGTCATTTGTTTGGATGAGACCCTCTTGGAGGATGTCCACATCACTTGGGGTACTGATGACCATGCCCAGCTTGCAGTCATCTGCAAACATCTTTGCAAATCTATATATAGCTACATAATAACAAACATATGCACAGACTTACATAACTTTGTGTATGTTTATTTTGATTGTATCAAGTTTGTATTGATGTCAAGATATTTAAATTCTTCAGCTGTATACATCTATGATAGAATTAATATGTATATCAGTGTCTAAAACTGTCCATGTATGCAACATTTGTCTTTTCTGCACTTTATCATATCTGATAGTACTTACATTTCTCATGTATTATTGAGGGGAATATGCTAGCATTGCAAAGGTCATCCTCCAATACTTAATGTGCATATGACACTAACCTTGGAAAATGTGCATAATGCTGGTCATATCATTCTTCTGATATGTAATTGCGCCTGTCTCATATGTTACCCACAACTCAACTTGTATATCATTATGCATGGGTAGACAGTGACACGTTGTAGTGTATGTCATGCTTTAACTATGTAGACACAGAAGAAACATGTCTGAATTCCCTTCATTTATTTTCCGACAGCATGCAACAAGTAGCTAGCCAGGTAGTGTTCTGGAGTTTGACATAGACATAGGTGGATGCCATTGGTTTAAACCCAGCTTTCTCTAGTTAGTTTGTTCTTAGTTATGCTACTGTGTGCAATATAGATGCACTCTCAAATAAATGTATGTCTAGGCAAAGCTTTTTACCTAAGCTTGTGTGAAACTGATACTATAACTTGTTTATTAATTATATTCTGAACAGAGTTACTTTAACATGAACTGCCGTCAGACCTCATAATACAGAATCATTTTTGTCAATTAATATTTCTTATCATTTTATTCATACAGATGCTGAGGAATGAGTCAGAAAGTGCACCCTGTATATAGAGAGGATATACAGGATTGAGGATGAGCAAAGAGAGAAAGGTATGTCTTAATAGTTTTCTTATTTTCCCCTGTAAGATGAATAACATGTTTCTAGCACCAGGCTTTTTTTTTTTCAAATATATTTTTATTGCATTTTTTTCTTCTTATTATAGACAGGTTCAGTGCAAATTTCTCCCCTCCCTCCCCCCCAAAAGGAGAAATATATATCCCACCAGAGTCTAGCCTCCCAAACATCTCAGATGCCCAGGTGAGAGCTGCTCTCTCTAAAGCAAAAAACACAGCATCAATGGGACCGGACGGTGTCCCTGGCTGTGTGCTACACGAACTCAATGAGGAACTAAACCCACACATAAGGCTGCTGTTTAATCTTAGCCTTACTACAGGATAATGCACTCAAAGAATGGCGTATGGCAACTGTGGTCCCACTCCACAAAGGCGGTGCTTCTACGGACCCTGGAAATTACCGCCCCATAAGCTTGATGAGCCTTGTCTGCAAAGCTATGGAGAGGATCATAATGGAACTCATAAATAAAGACATTGGGGACCTACAGACACTGGATCCTACCCAATTTGGCTTTGTCAAGGGCAGATCCTGCCTCTTGAACTTGGTCGACTTTTTCGAAACAGTCACTAAGGCCATTGATGAGGGTAAGGCAGTTCACACAGCCTACCTTGACCTAGCAAAAGCGTTCGACACAATACCCCACTCGGGCATCATAGAAAAGCTCACCAGCTTAGATGTAAACCCATATGTCACAAGATGGGTTGCAAACTGGCTCAAGGACAGAACACACAGGGTTAGAGTTGCTGGTGCCATGTCAGACTCTAAGCCTGTCACGAGCGGTGTCCCACAGGGCTCAGTCCTGGGCCCCCTCTTGTTCGGCATTTATTTTTCTGAAGTGCAGGCAAACATAGGGGGATTGTGGCTGACAAAATTTGCAGATGACTGCAAACTGTGCACCATAATTGACACTCCATCAGACACAGACATCCTCCAGAAAGGTCTCATAGAAATGGATAACTGGTGCCAGAGCCATGGCCTTAAGCTAAATGCCAAAAAATGTATAGTCATACCCTTTGGGAAAAACAAGGTAACCCCTAATTACCACATAGGTGGTAATCCATTAAACACCGAAGAAGTTATCAGGGACCTGGGGACCCAAGTTGACAGTAACCTCTCTTTTGACACTCACATTGCCAAAGTGGTTAGGAAGACCTTCTACATTGCCCACCTGATCATGAAGGGATTCACATCCAGATCAGGAGAGGTCATTGTACCACTGTACTCTTCACTTATCAGACCAATGATTGAGTACAACGCCCCATTCGGAATGTACCTTACCCGACACCTGCAGCAGTTGGAAAGACCCCAAAAGTTCCTCACCAAAAGGATAAAGGGGCTCAAACATATGTCATACGATGCCCGACTGAAGAAACTCCAGCTCTATTCTGTCGCATACCATCTGCTCAGAGGTGATCTGTGCTTGACATACAAGGCCATGTCCAACCCGAATTAATGGACATGCTCCACCTCAAAAATCCAAATCCACCAGAGCCACGAGAGCAAGAGACTTAAACCTCAACACGGATATAAATAGGACGTGCTGGAGGGACAGATTCATCACCCAGAGACTCCCTACACTATGGAACAGAATCCCAGTCCATGTGAGGCAGAGCCCCTCACTGACTCTGTTCAAGAGAAATCTTGACGAGTGGATGGGAGATCGTAGGTTTACCCCGGGAATCATCTCTGTATCACTGCTGGACAGAGGCACAGCAAACTAATGGGTATAGTATTCTCATCCTAAGGGGTGGTGAAAGCCACACACACTCTGGCTAGGCTTATAAATGCCCTAGGGCAGATAGCCTAGTATGAACCTATGAACCTATGAACCCTACTCCCTGTTCTGAATGGATGATTGGATTTGTTAGTGATCTGCTTATCTTATCCTTTTCCTCATACCATTCTGAGGTCTTTGAAAGAAGCATTTTATAGTTTATGCCCTACGTCATTCATTGTAAGACCTTAAGGTGTCACTGTTGGATTTAAAGTTGTAATAGCCACACAAACAATTTCTCATTCTCTGCCTCAATATAGCTCTTAACCCACAGACAGATGTAGTGTACTTTATGTGTGTCTGTTCGTAAGAGTAGAGTAGTTTGAATGTAGCAATGGATGCTCATTTCTTTTCCAATTAGCCTCTCTTCAGATTATTTTAACTTTAATGTTGGGAGGGTGGCCTAATGGTTAAGGTGTTTGCCTTATAAACACAAGGTACATGGTTTGAGTCTCACAAGGGATAACTGGCTAGGCTTAAAATGGCTTGCAAGGGCAGTTAGCCTAGTACTAATCTATGAACCTATGAACCTATAATACAAGAAAATCATATCACATAAAAATATAAGAACAGGTACTAGGAATATCAAGTTGCAGTAATCCTAATAAAGTATATATAACACGAACCATCAGTGTTAAACTAACAATATGCAGAATTAACTAACAATCAAGCTGTTCATACTGAGTTATAATACAGAAAACTACACAGAGATAATATACACCATATTGAAATCTGACATTAAAACACTTGCATCAAGACATTCTAGCCTACCTAACTTACGTTACATCTTGTACTAACTATATACACTATATACAATGATGTCACCTTGAATGTTCATCTTATATGTATTACCATGACCTGCCCATTGTTGTTGTGGGTAAACATTTTACAGCACTAAATATCTTTAGTTTCCCTTATTTGCATAGAATAATACTGATGTTGTAGTCCCTTGTTCATAAATCAGTTTTGACCTAAGATTTCTATAAGCATTCTCCAATGTTTCTGATAGTAGGATATTTGTAATTAGTTTACTGGCTAACAAGTACTTTATAGCCATTCCTTTAAATTCTTCCCATGTGATTTTACTTCTATCTAACCAGTTTTGGGCTATGTATGATTTCATGATTGCACACAGTGTGACTATGATGTGTTTATTTTCATAGGAAAAATTGGTAGGGAATACATGTAAAATTGCCTTTTCCCATGACAAGGTAGGTTTAGTCTATCCCTTTTTTTCTAACTTGGCTCTTAACGAACACCATAATTTGTAAACATTCTTGCCACTCCAAAAAATGTGAAGAGTGTCTGCAACACTCTTTTGGCATATGGTGTAATAAGGAAGAGTGTGAGGAATTACTTTTACTTAGAAAAAGTGGTGTATGATAAGGACTGTTATTAATCATAATTTGGGTGTAAATTAGTTTTTTGAGGGGACTTAGTTTCAAAGTAAGCTCAGTTGCAGCAGATCTTTGTTCGACTGTGATCTTATTATTTTTCTATTTCCAAAATTTTGAATATAAAAGTGGATCTTGATATTTAATTTTTGTTATTAATCTATAGGTATTTGATAACATTTTAGATCTCAAAAGTAACAGGTTAATAATTTGTTGATATAGCTGCACGTTAAAATAGATAACCAGGCTGATATTTTTATTCAGATGGAATCCATGCATGTAAGTTTGATGACACGCTTCCCAATACATTACATCTATTCAGTGTTAATTTAGTATGTATAACTTTTGCTGTACAAATGATTTTTTATACACTGAATTTCTACCTGCCATTCAAAATTGAATTGGTTATACTGAGGTTAGATGAGGTTTGCTGACAAAACCAAAACATGTGTGTTTTCTGTAATTACAGCTGACAGCATGCTACAGAGCTTTTATTATTTACACTGGCTTAACAGCATGCAATGAACAACTTGTACATTTGCATAGTAGTGCCTGTCATCTTAATTCATGGTGTGCATCACTTACCCATGCATTTATTGAATGGGTGCCTGCCATCTCACAGTATACGTGACATTGGGAGAGTTGTATTACTTGACTTTCAGTCCTCTTGCACTGACAATGAGGTGTACAAGTATTGTTGCTAGGTCACCACATTGCATACATATTTGTGCTTTACTGTCTTGCATACCAATCTTCATTGTGTTAGTGGGACTGTACAAATTAATGTCCACTATGAGCATATCCTTTTTCAGGCTGGCAGCTACATTTGTCTGTGTAATATTCCTTGGTTCAGTGACAGATGATTTGACAACAAAGTTACATATTTTTATGTACATACAGTAAATCAAGGCCAACCTGTCTTTTGAATTGGCAGCGTGTAAAGATGTGACCCATGCATTCAATTTTCATTTTGATGCAAGTAAGTTGTGAAGTTATCTATTACCCATGAAGCAATGTTAAACTAATTTGCATGCATATCTCACCCAAGATCACATATCTTATGCTAGCTGGTTAACATCACGTTTATTAGAAGTTGCATATATTACTATTTTATCATTTCATATTAGTGATATAATGACACCTCGGCATATATGTTTCCTTTAATTATTGTAGTCAGATTCTTGTTATGTGACAGTTATTAATTGCCTGTAATACTACTCACAACTTGCATAGAGTGGCAAGGCATATTTGTAATGATATTTACTGCTGCTGATGTGTAGCTCTCCTGTGAATGTGTGTTATGCAGACATGCACAAGCAACAACAGATGTCATTCTGATCTCCTATGTGCTTTATTCCAGTTGATTTCACTGTCTAATTTGGTTAAGCATTTTGCTAGGCACACTCAGTCAATCATGTGAGTCTACCTAGATTATTGCTCTCTATGTTTTGTGATGGTGTCATTATTCCATATGCCCTCATGTCAGGCTTGTGATGAGTACAACTTGATAGTTTTTCTTCTGCATTTCTTAATCATCCTTATGGGCTGGTAATGTGACCTTTGCACTTGCAATATGTCCTTACACGACAGTAATGTTAAGCAGACAAGCACTACACACATCCTACGCAGGAGTTGTTGATGTTGTTAATTACACATCATCTATTTGCATTTCTGTTTAGTTGGGTGCACATATCAACTAATTATACCCATTAGATGTTGCTGTTGTTATTGTTCAGTGATGTTTGTATACCTTGCTACATGCAAATACATATTGTAACATAGTAATTGTACCTTGACATATAAATTACATACAGATATATTATGATATTGATATGTATGTGTCCGCCTTTATAGGCCATTTTATATGCTGCTCCAACATGTACTCTGATGTCTCATAGCAGTTTTCTGTTATACTTCCACTATGCATATTACTACTAGCTTTCTTAAACATATTTAATAGTAACAGGCACCACACTGCCACATGAGGTACATGATCTATGTTTCTACATAAAGAGATGATGATTTTGTTGGGCAGATATGTTTGTGAGTATATTACGTATGACATGGGTGCATTGCAAGCATTTGCCATAACAATTTGAACTACATAATGGACAATTGTATAATATGAATGTATTGCACATTTTAACAAAAGCAGTAAAGATGGATTAATTCTCACCTTTGTAACACATCACATACATAAGACTTAGATACTGTATACAGTGAATGAATTGTTTGAATTGTTATATGTATTGTTGTTTTCTACTGTCAGTACTGTTTTAGGACTATAAGGATCTTCAGATATTGTCATGTACAGAGTGCAGGATCCATGCCAGTCCACCCATCTACCATCAAAGATGATGAACTATTTCTAGCAGAGTCTGACTCCAAAGAACAGAGGGACACTGGGATGATAATGATGACGATGATGATGATGATGATGATAAGAATGGACCAGGACCAGGATGTATCATTATTCCCGCAAACCAACAGTGATGGCAATCTCCACCATGCCAGCAAGAAGATCAGGGACCAGACCCATGATGTTGTTACTGATGTATTCCATATGCAGATTTGGGATTGATGGACACTTTCTTCCAGAGCATGGCGGTGGCCATGCATGACTCCTTCTGGAAGATCACAAGGGAGATCATTTGAGACATTCAATACCATTAGAAGGGACTTTTGGAACATACGCATTGTCTAAGTGATCCAGTCATGTAATGCTGTCACTACGGTGTGCTCCTACTCAACGATCTTTCATGTTTAAGCAAATATTTGCGCACACATCCATACTGCAGTTGTGCTTTTAAGATGTACCTTGCGATACACACTTCACAAGTCAGACCACATGGGGCTATCTATTGTTGTTGCATTATAACACATTAAAATATGTCATTGGTATTATCACCATTGTGTAATGGGATTTAAAGATTCTGTCATTTCTGCTTAAAGTGTTAAGAGCATGCAGGAAAAATATTCCTGCACTCTATATGTGGTTTGCCTCATCTGTATACAGTGGACCATGACATTGTTATTTCTGATCATGCCTAACGTTACATGTGACAAATATGTCTGACACACTTAGCAGTCTGCCAGTGTCTCACACCTATCCTGATGGCAGTGCTCTTGTGAATGCATGGAAAGGCAACAACATATTCAAGTGTGCTACATTGCACCTGATAAGTTTAATAACACTCCACACAGATATCACATGTAGTGCTAGTGCCATTGGCCTGTAACCGTACACACATGGCTGATATGCAGGAATATTTTACACAACTTGGTGTGTCAAGGTTTGTTATTGGTATGCCTGTTTACATGTGACATGTGAGTGTATTTGCTGCACTTATGACATTGAAGTGACATAAGGTCCTAATGGCATTCTGTCGTTGGGTCTGATGTTTAATGCGAATTTGGTTGACATGTAACTCGCTGTTTTCTTCTCATATCATGATGTATGTCTCTGGAGTTAACATCTGCATAGCTTGTCTCCTTGCTATATGGTGTTACTGACAAGGACTGACATTTTACATTTTGTTTTTAAATTTCACAATATCATATGAATGGGACAAATAATGATTACATGTATAGTGCAGTCTTGTTATATGGAAAACACCACTGTTCTGCACCTATAGCTTCTGTTCTGAAATGTGTGCATCCTTACTGTGTGTTACACATATTAACATACGTGTACAGCTTTCATATACTACACCTGTATTGCTTGTATGACTGTACATTTGTATGCCCCTAACATTGACACTGCACATGTTGCCCCTTGTAATGCAATATTATGAATGAGTAATTGTTCTGCAGGTGGTGTGCCATAGTTGTGTATACATGATTATTCTTTGATCAGTCGTACACATTTACATGCACTAATGTTATTGCTTTTTTAACTGTGCCACCTGTTGTCTTATGTCTGCATGGCAAATATATATGGGTATGTGATATTAAACCCTACTTTTACTTATGTTAATTGTGGTCTACCTGTCGCACATTACTTTTCTATTTGTGTCATTTGTACACTGATATGTAAATAGTTGTAACCTATGCACAATGCACTTGTGTCAGTCATTGGTCATTTGGTATCACAGGAAACTTGTAGTCCAGCTTTTACTGGGGTTGTATGCATGTGCAATGTTTTTACTTGCATATGCTTGTCTTGTGTTTTTGTGTACCTGCTTTTTCATGCATGCATTTCCTTGCTAGTATGGACAGATGTTGTCCACTCACTTCCACTTCTAGTTTTTGTCTATATGTTTCACATATACATGGCATATGTATATGCATATGTGCACCTTTGTATAATGTATCATCATTGGAATGTAGGTGTCCTGGGCTTATACAACATTCTGCCACCATGATCGTCTGTCATGTACATGCAGTGTATATCCATACAATGTAGAGGCCATTGTGACATTTCATTCTGTGTTCATGTTTTACTTGTGTGTCATGCATTTGCCAGGCATACTATCTATGCATCCTACATAGCTATGTATGCACAGTCTTGCATACCTTAATTTCTATAATTCCTATACTATTTAGTAATGTAGCTATATCAACATATAGTTTCTACATGGCAATTTCATATTGCATGTCAGTGGTAGAGGTAGGTGTGATAAGTATTCTAAATATTTGTCTTGTGTGATGTCATTGCATGTCACATAGCAACACTACATACTTGTACATTATCTCTGTTACCTCTGGCATGTAACGTCTACTTTGATGTCATGATCTGTCTACATTGATGTCATGATCTCATTTCTCCTGTCAAACGATGTGTTTTATTACACAGTAATAATACTTGCTTGCTGTAGTACTGCTGCTTAGTACTGTGCTTAGTTGTTTCCCTTTTGCATGCAGAGTTGAGGGTTTTCATTTGACCTTTTCTTGTGTGGCCATAAATTTCCTTTGTTTGCTTTGCTCAGCCTTTTCATTGCTTGGCTTATAACTGCAAAAGCCTAGTGGATGAGGATATTTGATGTTGTGTACTGCAATGCCAGAAAACTCTATTAGTGTCCTGTGCTGTATACCTACCATCAGTCATACTGCTTTTGGTATGACTGTCACACAGTTTGTAACATCTCAGTACTGCTTTGTGCATTGGTACAAATGTTTTATGGAGGGGCACCATGGCTGGTATGCATGCATATCCATTTTGTCATCTTTCCTTAACATGTCTTGTACAGTCCATATGTGTGCTGTGTGTGTACCTCACCTCTGCTTTATGTATATTACCAACCTTTGTTCATCATTCGTTGTGCTACTTGTTATATGTTTTTATCCACATTTCCCTGACTTGTCTTTCCCTGTCTTTTCCATTATTCTAAAAAATAAATAAGTAGATAAACAAATAAAAATGGAGCCTATTCCCACCCCAAAAAAATTGCCCATGCACCTCTCACTCTCTCTCTTCCTATCTTATTAATCATCTTTCTTGTGTGCCCCTCTTCTTGACCTTCAACCCACATCTGCTTTGTTATCACTCTACCTCCTTGGGTGTGTGGATTACATGTGTTAACCACACATGTTCTGCACCCATTGTTAGGTTCATAGGTTCATAGGTAGGTACTAGACTATTGGCCCTGGGGCCTATACAAGCCCGGCCAAAAAGGTACCCTGGCTTTTGCCACCCAAGAAATTTATTTTCCTGTGCCACTGTCGAGCAGAGCCACAGAGGTGATCCCCGGGGTGAATTTCCTATTTCCCATCCAATCATCAAGATTTTTCTTGAAGAGTGCTAATGAGGAGCTTTGTTTGATATAGATAGGTAGTTTATTCCAGAGTATGGGAAGTCTCTGGGACAGGAATCTATCCCTCTGGCATGTTCTGTTTATTGTGGTGACAAGGTTTAGGTCCCTAGAGTGTGTAGCTCAGAGGGATTGGGATTTCTTTGAGTGCAGCATGTCCAACAGCTCTGGGTTTGACATAGCTTTGTATGTTAGGCAGAGATTACCTCTGAGTAGGTGATATGCGACGGAGTAAAGCTGGAGTTTTTTGAGACGGGCATCTGTTTGAGACCAGTAATCCTCTTTGTGAGGTATTTCTGTGGCCTTTCCAGTTGTAGATGTCTTGTGAGGTACATACCAAAAGGGGTGTTGTACTCTATAATAGGTCTAATGAGTGATGAGTAGAGGGGAACAATGACCTCTTTTTTTCTGGATGAGAAACCTTTTGTGATGAGGTGTGCCACGTAGAAGGATTTCCTGACTACTGTGGCGATGTGATTATCAAAGGAGAGATTACTGTCCACCTGTGTCCCAAGGTCTCTTATCATACTTTCGGTGTTAAGTATACTACCGCCTGTTGTACTGTTCGTGGGTACAGAGTTTTTACCAAAGGGAATGACAATGCACTTTTTGGCATTGAGCTTGAAGCCATGGCTTTGACACCAGGCATCTGTCTCAGTGAGGCCCTTTTGAAGGATGTCCACATCGTTAGGAGTTTTGATTATGGCTCCTAGTTTGCAGTCATCTGCAAACTTCATTATCCAAAGACCTTCTGTGTTATCCTGTACTTCAGAGAAGTAGATACCAAACAGGAGAGGACCCAGGACTGAACCCTGTCCTACTCCACTTGTCACTGATCTGAAGTTGGATTTGGAGTCTGCTACTTTCACAGTGTGGGTTCTGTCAGTGAGCCAATTGGCAACCCATCTTGTGACATAGGGATTTATACCTAGTTTAGTGAGTTTATCTATAATTCCAGAGTGGGGGATGGAGTTGAACACCTTGGCAAGATCTAGATAGGCTGTGTGAACCACCTTACCCTTGTCTACAGCTTTGGTGACTGCTTCAAATAAGTCTATCAGGTTTAGGAGACATGATCTGCCTTTTACATACCCGAACTGGGTGCGATCCAGAGTTTGGAGATTACCAATGTCTTTGTTTATAAGTTCCATGATGATACGTTCCATGGCCTTGCAGACCAGGCTCGTCAGGCTAATGGGATGGTAGTTCCCGGGGTCCGTGGTGGCTCCCTCCTTGTGGAGTGGGATAACCGTTGCTGTGTGCCATTCAGCAGGCACAAAGCCTGAGGTGAGGCTACGACTGAACTTGGTACTTAGGTGGGGTGCCAGTTCATTCTGTAGTTCATGTAGAACGCAGCCTGGGATGTTGTCTGGTCCAATGGATGCTGTATTGTTGGCTTTGGAGAGTCTGATTTTTACCTGTGCAGCCATGATTACAGGAACTTTGCATTCTTTCAGTATAGAGATGGGCTCTTTAGAGGGTGAGGGGGGTAAAGTTAGCACTGAACCTATCTGCCAAGATGTTGGCAATATCAGTTGGGTCTGTATATTTAGTGCCATTGTGCTATAACTCAGAGCAGATCTGAGTGTTGCCATTGAGATTCTTGACATAGCTATAGAATGCTTTGTGGTTGTCTTTAGAATCAGTGGCGATGTTGTTTTTGTAACTAGCTTTGGAGGATTTGATCAGGGATCACAACTTCTTACTGAGGCTGACCAGGGAGCTTCTCCACTCGTGGGATTTTACTCTCTTTCTTCCTTCTGTTGTACAGTTTGTTTATGGCAGGGGACCACTAGATTGGCTTCCTTTGTTTGGAGGATAGCGTCTTGGTTCTGTTTGGAATAGCACAATCCATGCACTCATGTAAGTGCTATATAAAGTGCAATTGTGTCGGATTCAGTAGTCATAACTGTATTGTCCATCTGCATGAGTGTCATGAAGTTCACCACTTCTGTCTTAAGAAGCACGAAGTTGGCTTTGGAGAAATTTTTTACCATGGTTTCCTTAATGGGGGGTGGGGGCAGGATGTGGATATCTAGGGTAATTAGCTTATGGTCGGCTCGGACCAATGATACGTTGACTTCGGGTGTGAAACACCAGTCACTCATATTGGTAATGACTAGATCTAGGATATTGTTGCCCCTGGTGGGGGTGTGGATAAGATGATCCAGGCCATTGGAGTTTATGAATTCCAGAAAGTGTTAGCTGCAATTAGCAGTGATGATATGGCTATGTATGCCACTTTGCTGTAAAAATATTTTTTATTTAATTTTTGCAGATTACAATGGATTCAGGAAATAACAGGTGTGTGTGTGTGTGTGTGTGTGTGTGTGTGTGTGTGTGTGTGTGTGTGTGTGTGTGTGTGTGTGAGTGTATGTCTACACTTTGCAACAATACACACAACATATTATGAATATTTGTGGTTTTCCAGCATCTGTTACTAATGCACATTTTTCTACTGTCACTGTTTTCCATATATCACTAACATTTTCTGTTGAGTTTGTCTAACTATCACACAAGTACATTGCTAATGGAACTATATCACATTATGGACAATTTGTGTTTGGAATACGATTTTGCAATATCTAACTAGTTGCGCTAACATTGCTGGTTATTTTCTGTGTCTGCAGTGCTGAGATATGTTTATTAGACTGGGACACATTTGAGTATTACTTGACTTACCACAAATCGTGTGCACACTTTGCCAAATTCTGCAAAGCTTTAGGAATCCAGGCCATTCTCTCCCAATATGTATTTTACATTACCTTTTTCACCTTTTATCACATCCATTCTTACTTCATATTTTTTTTTACTTTTTTCCTATATAAAAGTGAAACTCCTTCAATCCTGCCTTATAAAATATATTTCTGCGTATACAATAATGTACTTATCCTTCTTAGATTTTTCTTAGAAATATATTTTACTTCTCTATATTTTCTTTATCCTTCCCACTTGTATATCCTTCATATTGATCTATTAATCTTGCATACTTCAGTTTTTCACGTATATCCATAACTTCAGCTTTTCATATAGCCAATATTCTATTTCTAATTTAATAAACTCTTTTTTCGTAAGAACACCACCACTTTTTTCTATCCTTATATAATGGCAATATCGTCATGTGATCTTTACATAGCATCTGCATTTCTTAAAAAAGATTTCCTTGCATACATTCACCTGACAAAATGTTATTGCCATTTCATTCCATAATGTAACTATCCAAGTTAGATATTTTAGCTTTCATCACACAATGATCTGTAAAATTAATTTCATTGTGATTATGTTTTTCTCTCTTCTAGGCCTTCAGAATAAATTACATAGTCAATTTCCATTGTAAAATTCCTCTTCCTATAAGGATTATTTCTATTTTTCCCCAACAATAGATTACCTGTCTTGCATATTTGTTTACATGCCTTAATGTCTGTGTTTATTTTCCTGTTAACTCTTTACATCCGAGTGATGCCTCAAGATGCATCTGCAGTTGACTCCTACTGATGCCTCTGGGCGTCGAGTATTGCTTGTTCATATTTGCATCAATAATTCCAAAACAGTGCAATGTACAAGGTTTTAAAAGATTTCATCTTAAAGCTTATACAATAGCAAACTCAACTGCATTAATATTTGACCTCTGTCTAGTACAGGTAAATAGATATTAACTGTTGTTTTTATAATACTAATTTATATAGATACAATTTTCACATTTTTCTAAATATCTCAACAACCAAATAACACAGGCAAAATGTGTTACCCTCATATGCAAGCTGTCAGCTAGATGAATAAGATGCTGCTGGCAGTATGTGTATAACTTGAATGATTGTTGAGATATTGTAAGTTGTTTACAACATATTAAAAATATAATAGTTGCTGTGTTTACTGTGATGTATAAAACTCGGTTTAAGACCTAGAACCTAAAGAATGCTACCACTATAAAAATAGTTTGTGCTGAATTGTTTGCCATTTATATTTCTTTCATAACCAATATGATTCCAGAGATATGAACATTTGCTTGAAATGTGAGGACATAATTTGATTCTGTCAAAAGGCGTAGGCTCTGCCCATTGGAAGTTACAGTGCAAACTTCGTGAGCTCCATTGGAGTGAATGAGTTAATCTTCCTCAAATTATAACTTAAGTCACCTATTATAACAACAGCCATGCTTTGTGTATCAACATTTTGTAATTACTTAAACAATTCTTCCTTTTTTATTTTAGTCAGATTGTAAAACATAATAACCCTCCATATATTATGTTTAATTCTTAAATCCACACACAGATGCATCTTCCATGCAAGGCATTTACATCTAATAATATGTACAAATCATCTTTTACTAAGACAGATAATCCTGGACCTGAACATATATCATGTCTAAAAGTTCACTCCAGTTTACCACTTCATAAAAGTTCAATGTTTTGTATTGTTAAAAATCTTATATCTAATAACACTGTCACATCACAAGGCTGTTTTGATTTCTCTCACTTTCTACTTCTGACACAAGATTGGCATCTCTTTGAATAAACACATTCTTCCAATTTTCTTTTCGTATGTCATATTTTCCTTTGCTGGTAACTTATTTATTACCAGTGTCCATAGGAAATCATGACACTCCACCAGTTTGGTACATCACGTTTTCCTTACTTTAATGGCTTTAATCATGTTTTCTGGTAAATTTTCCCATGGGTTTATATAATATTGTTTCATTACATTATTATATCATATCACTCTAGCTTTCTTACTATCATTTTTTTTTTAATTTTCCATGTTAATATTTTTCTTGATAATTTTTAATTTCTTCATTTGCATATTAGTTTTCTCCTTTTTGTATACTCATCATCTGCAAGAATTCTTAGTATTAAATTCTCATTCTTTTCCTTTACCCACATTAATACCATTTCCTCTTGCGTATTTTTTTCTCCTGCAGTCTCTACTTCATCTAGATCATACTGTCGGCCAGCCTCTTGCTGTCCTTTCTCATGTATGTATTCTTCCTTTTTGCCTTCTTTTTCATTATGTAGTGCTTTTGACAATCCACCCAAAAGTGTCCCTTTTTTCACACAACCTGCATTCAGGCACACATCTTCTTGCTGTATGTCCTTACTCCACACACTGGTTACACTGTATCTTGTTACAGTAATTAATTGAGAAAAGTCCCCACAAAAGAAACATGATTTGAGCTGGCAGAATATCTTAATGTCCCTCTTTGACCACACAAAAAGTAACACTTGACAAGTGTTTCACCATGTTTTTTTATCATTCAAAACAGCCTCCACCTCCACCTTCCATTCCATAACTTTCTGTAATCTCTAACTTTCACAATATTATCAGCAGTGTCACACAAACCCGGCATGCATTTTTTACATTGTCTTTTTTTCAATTTATCAGGTCTATACCACAAAGTAACATTTTGTAACATTTAACTTACTACTAGACACCATGCATGAATGTCCTTCTTTTTGTTACACAGTTCAAGAAATGTCATCAGTCCCTCAGTTTCAAATGTTAACCCACAAAAAGTCGCTGTCCCAATCTGTATAGAAGACCAAATTTCTTGAGCTTTAAAACCCAGAACAGTCACCGAATTGTCCCAGACACAATACATCTATTAGTGTCATTTTTTGTTCTTATTCTTGGTCTTCTGTTTTTTTTAAATAGTTATAATTACAATTTGTTGCTACTCTCCTTTTTTGCCTGCTGTCACTGCTTCATATGTTTTAGTTATTACATTATCTGCTATTATAAAACTATACACCTTCTCAGTTTGTTGTGGCTTTCCTCTTTTACCTACTGTCACTGCTACATAAGGTTTTACTTCCATATTCTGCGCTGCAACATCACCTGGCTTTTTTCTACATTATCATACTCAGCACTTCTGATAAAGTTATCTGCCATCTCATCCCACAAAATAGCAGAACAGTCACCTGGACCATCCTGCTTCATAATTTTTAACAGAACATCATCTGCAAGCTCTCCTGATGTCAGTTCTGTTATCTGCACTTTTTCAACAGATTTGCTTACTTCTCATGGAGACAGCTAAATTATTGTCACTTGTAACATGTGTGAAGATTGAGTGAAGATAGATGAAGGCTGCCAGCCTAGCCAGATAGAATTTTGCAGATAATTCTGTCATCTGTAAATATTAATGTAAATCACAGACATGTTGTCTTAAATGGTAAAAATAGTGTTACATGTGGAACTGGAAAAAAATGTAACAACAGTACACTCTACTGACCAAGTAAAGTATGTTGTGACCCTTTGATATTAGAAACCATGAACAAACATGACAACTAAGTTGACAGCTACAATCCTTTATTCTATGAAGCAGTTTTCATTCAGGTACAATTCATGAACTTCTTCAGATAAAAAACACAATAAGTTTGATGTTAAAACTCAGAGCCAGTGAGTCTAGAGTGGGGCATCCTACCTATTGTTTTAAGGCCAGAGTTAATGGCCAGCATTTGCATGCACAAATGTCCTTTATTGCTCTGGTTTCTGCCCAGAGTTGAAGAATGTAAATGTAGTTTATGTTAATCTGGGGATCCAGGGAAGTGTGAAGAATGATGTAATGGAACCCAGGGAAGTGTGAAGAATGATGTAATGTGAACCAGGAATGTGATTTTAAAAACAGAGAATCAGAGAGCATTAAGCATTTTTGTCTTGATCATCCAACTTGCAAGCACTGTATTGCTCTATATGTAAGTTTATCTTAGACTTATTTTTTCTCTTAGAAATAGCTGGAAACTAGAAAGATTAGACTAAGTGTTTTTCTGTGATGTCAGAACTGTACTACTGAATTGTTTTAAGTATTTCTCTGTGATCTCTGAACTCTTGACTAGCACTGTGTAGTAAAAAGTAGTGTCTTGTGTTTTGACTATTTGTTATTAAATATTTTTAAACCCTTTCAATTGTGGCTGTTTTTGCAGAGATAATTTAAGCTCTTTAGAGTAGTTGCATACCTTTGGTAAAATTGTACAAAGCCACTTCAATAGCTTTAGCCCTGGGCTATACTACCAGTTGGATAATAATATTGCACAGTAATAATTGGATGCATTTTAAGGGCCTTTGAGTAGCTGATAAATATTAGTGGGTGGTGGCAGCTGGTACTACCATATAGTCTTGCCAGCCTTCCACAAGAGTGTCTGTGTACTACCATATAGTCTTGCCAGCCTTCCACAAGAGTGTCTGTGTGGTTGTATAAACTCTTTTCAAAGTGTATGTGTGTGTGTGTGTGTGTGTGTGTGTGTGTGTGTGTGTGTGTGTGTGTGTGTGTGTGTGTATGTGTGAGCTACATGGACAGGGACACGAAGCACTGGTTGGACAGAGAGGGTGCTGGAGGTTCTAGCTTGCCTACTGGGCTGAGATCTGGACCCTATAGCTGTGCCAGTGGGGAGTCTTATTGGGGACCTGGAGAGCAAGGGAGCAACCAGCCCCAAACTGACTGTGATCTCTGTGTGCTCTTAAGGGCCATTGCACTTTACTGTGTGTATTTGTCATCCTTTCCTCCTATATGAGATGCCCCTCACTGGTGTTAGTGGTGAGGATTGAGGTTCCTTGATTGCTGGGCCAGGGCATGGTGTCACAACATGCACCTCACAGAAATCTTTGTTTACATTCTGAAGCTGCTTATCAAACAAATTTTTCTCCAAATTCTCATTTTCACCTTCAAACTCTCTGTAGGTTTTCTCTCCACCTCCATGCTACTGCTTCCCTTCAGCCTCTTCCTTGCTGCTGTAGAAGCCTTCTGGCACCATCTAGCAGCTCAAAAGAATAGGGGATATTTCTTGATGTCTTGACCAAATTTCCCCATGTAGTGTAAATTCCACATTGGTCTCCCATGAAAGGAAGCTACAAGCCTGATTTGACTAAACCAGTCACTTAAAGGATAGGTAAATAAATAAATAAATGAATATACCTAGAGAAGCCCATCTATGAATTCTGACCTCACAGGTATCATACAACTCATCCTTATGTCATGCATCATACAATTCATCCTTATGGCATGCCATCTTTCTAAGTCTCTTCTTTTTTAATCAGGAGTGGCCTAGACATTTAATGACATTAAAATGATTTAATTAATTTTTAAGAGTAGCCCATAAACTTCAAGTGACTGTTGGCCCATCAAAATTTGAAACACACTTTTGTGACAGAGTCACTCTTCTGCAAATGGAGCAAATTCACTGTTTGGACTACTTTATCCCCATGGCAGGACCAAGCTATGATTTGAGTTAAAAATGAAATGTAGACCTATCAAAAAGAAGCATACATGCAAAGTCGAATCCATCCTTTGCTGGCTAGTGCATTAAAACAATATCCGTTACAAACCCTAGACACTGGGTAAGTTATGCTCTGCACATGGTGCTGATATCGTTATCTCTTCCAACGTTTGGTTACCAACCATCCCGTTATTTGCAGGACACTCACGGGTTGAGCTACCTCATCAGGTTGCCCACTCTATAAAGGAGTGGGACTTTAAAATCCCGCTCTTCCAATCACGCTGAATCGTCATGGAAAAGCTGCAAATCCTTCTGTTTTTTCCACAGCATTTCGGTTACATCACTAACTTGGACCAGCAGGCAGAGCTATTTCATGTGAGGTCTGGGTGTTTTAATTCATGCAGCAATTGGCTGCAATTCATGAAAGGGATGGGACTGGGGCATGAAGTGCCATACAAAGATTGCCACTGTAGAGACATTTGCTTTTAGCATTTCTGCAGCAACTAACGAATATTGAGGTTTGTCTTTTTTTTTTTTTTTTTGTTAGTTTAAGTAACTCAAGTTTAGCTAATTTAGAGTTGTTGAGACTCAGGGATATGTGGAGGTGCAAAGGGTTGCCTTTCTTGCAGAAACACTGGTTTGTACTAAAATATAATTATTGCATTGATGTTTTTTTTCTGTGGTACAGTGTTTTAGTGCCCAGAGTTTTGATGCAAATCTGGGTTTCTGCTCTGACCTTTACATTTATTTATGTATTTTTTTTTTCAGTTTGTTTACTGGCATAGAGAACTGACTGACTTCACACTTGGCTTTTAAAATTCAAACAAAGTGATTTGCTTTTTCCTCAAATCAGATAGCATAGCTTAGCTGAAAGACTTGACCTCACAGTCAAAAAAAAAAAAAAAAATCACGAGTACTGTTGTATGTTACACAAGACATGGAAAGGAAATGGTATGTCACCATGATGCTAAGTGACCTGTAGTGAAATTTAGAATGCTGAATGGAATATATTTGTTATTGATTATTCTAGTCGGATAGCATACATTTGACATTGCTGTACTTTACTATACAAGTTGTTGCAATGCATTCTTCTGTATGCAATTGCTGTCCATTTCTGTTTAATAAAATTGCTACCAAGCTATTGCTCTATATCTAGTGATATATTCCTGGTCTTGGAACTTATCTGGCTTTGGGTGAATATAGTTAAATTACATATGAAGACTAGGATGGAATGTGTATGTGCAATACATTCCATATGAGAGTATAAGTTTGTGCAGCACAAAAGTATCAGTATTGATTTTTCTGTTACTTGTCTTTCTGATTATACGGGTAATTAGCTGAAATACAAAGTGTAATCTAATAGTCTGTGTAGCATATTAACATAATTTAGTGCAATTGTTTCTAATAGTTGGCTCTCTGATTAATGGAATAAACTGAAATACTTATTTTGTTGTTTATCTTTGTTCTGCTTTTTATCTTGGGAACTTGGCAAAGCTTCTCTTTAAGTGTTTACCTTCTTAGCTTACTGGAAACTACTGTTTGCCACAGCCAGCTTTTAACGTTTGGATTTGGACACAGCATATTTTTTCCTTGAAAGAGAAAAAAAAAGACTGAAAGCATGTATTTTTGCTAAGACTATCATTGTATAATCAAGTTGGACAAGCTGCACAATCACCTAGAACCACATGGCTTCTATTCCAGC
The DNA here is from genome assembly GCF_019279795.1 of Protopterus annectens. Lineage (NCBI taxonomy): Eukaryota > Metazoa > Chordata > Ceratodontiformes > Protopteridae > Protopterus > Protopterus annectens. The sequence continues at coordinate 345,885,754 of NC_056725.1, read as the reverse complement.
TTAATTCAGTTATTTCTCCAAGATTTACTACAGTATGGCACTGGCCACACCCATTATGATGTCATATGTTTGGCCTCACCCCAGTGTCCAACTTTGAACATCTGTAAAGGTAGCAACCCTAACCATCTGAATCCAAACCAATCAGTAAGTAAAGCTCCCCAGAAGTATCATAAGGTCACTGCTAAATGCCTCTAAAATCATTTAACTGACTGCTTCCATGACATAGGTTTCAACTTCTTCACTCAAAAATTTTGGACAAAGCCAAAAGAAATGGAGGGATAAAGTCCCAAATCAGGGATAATATGTAAATATTAGTCTAACTCAAAATATTAATAGAATAACAGATTTTGCATCAACTTCAATGTGTGGCATTATTGATTTACTATAATCATCAGTGATTTACCAGAAAATAAGGCATTGATATCAGGCAAAATCAGTGACATTTTTCAAAATTCTGGACAGCTGAGAGGATAGGTAGAAATCAGACTGAAGTCACCATGTAAAACATATCTTCTAGGTAACCTGATTAAGGATACTAGATGCCTGTTCATAGGTTCATAGAATGATACTAGGCTATTGGCCCGGAGGCCCTAATAAGCCTAGCCAAGCATTTTGCCCATGCTCCCTCAAAGTCAGCACCTGTTTTCCCTGTCCAGCAAGGACACAGGTGGGATCCCAGGGGTGTATTTTCTGTTTCCCATCCAGTCATCCAGGTTCCTCTTAAAGAGTGCTGGAGAGGAACTTTGCTTAACATGGAGAGGGAGTTTATTCCACAGATGGGGGGAGTCTTTGCTTCACAAATCTGTCATGCTAGCAAGTTCTATTAATGTCATAAACCAGATTAAAGCCTTGCATGCTGGTTGCTCGATTGGAGTTTGTCTTACGGATATGCAGCAACTCCATCAAGGCTGGGTCTGAGATGGTCTTGTATGCCAGACACAGGTCACCTCTGAGCAGTCTGTATGAGACTGAGTAGAGGGACAGGGCTTTTAGCCTATCTGTAAAGGATAGGTGTTTATGACCCTGGATTTTTCTGGTGAAGAACCTGTGTGTTCTCCAACTGCTGCATGTGCTTGGCAAAGTACATGCCGAAGGGGGCATTGTACTCGATAATGGGTCTGATAAGGGAGGACTACAGGGATGCTATGACCTCTTTGTTCCTGGATGAAATACCCTTATTTATGAGCTGGGCCATGTAGAAAGCCTTCCATACAACGGAGGCAATGTGGTGGTCAAAAAATGAGGTTGCTGTCAATTGCTATCAACCTGGGTGCTCAAGTCTCTCACCACTAATTGCATGCTTAGTACATTGTTACTAATGTGATAATTAGTCGGGATGCCATTTTTCCCAAAGGGGATAATGATGCATTTCTTGACAGTCAGTTTGAGGCCATGCTTCTGGCGCCAGTCATTAGTTTGGGTAAGGGCCTCTTGGAGGATGTTCACATCACTAGGGGAATTTAAGACAGGGACTAAATAGTCATGCACATAAGAGTTGATTTAAGTATGACTTTCAACCCACCCACCCTTTCAGTTACAAACAAATATAAATAAAGTTTAGCATCCTATACATCCAAGGAGAAAGAAATGCAAGGCCTTTGCTCACTGTAAAGTGAGTTTCAATAAAAAAATAGCACATCCATTTCATATGTCCTAATCTCCCTGGCCAGTCTGTTCCTTTTCTCTGAATTACAGAGCTTATTAAAAATCCCAGTGACTAAATCAATGATGCTCAGCACTGCCTGTGTATGTGACTACAAGCATTAGTAAATATCATTCCTCATCTTGTCCTTTCATCATTCTGTGTACACAGCTTTGATACCATGCTATATTCTAATAAACAACATTGCTGCTATGGAACATGAACAATAAACTTGAGAACAAGCAAGCTATGTCCTGCTACAAAGGCATACAATAAGCTGTAACTCTAACCAATATTTTAGAAGCATGGGACAAGTTCAGTATGGACCTACAGGCTTTAAGCATAGACCGACAGATGCAACAACATCAGCATTTCTGAACTATTGAATCTGTAAGGTGTTAACACTGAAGCATAAAAATTCTAGATCTTTACTGCTCAAGGTGAAATTTCAGGATTTATGTAAACTAACACTATCTAGTTCTGGTTGACATATAGACACAACATTCCACATTTGCAAATACAAGTGAAACAGCCATTGCAGTAAAAATGCAATCATTCATCACCATCAACACATCTCAACACATACAAATGAGGTTTGGTAACAAACCAATTTGTCTAAGGACATCTTTAGAGGGGGTTAGATAAGTATATTAGTGGAAGTTAAGAGGGTAGGGGGATGAAAGGGTTAAATGGGAATGAGGGATGATTGGAAGGAAATGAGGTAAGGGTAGAGAGGGGCTTAAGGGGTTTATGCAAGTGTAACTGAGTAGGGAATCACATTTTGGGGTGAACTTGTTAAGACAAGAGTTATGTCCGAGATAACCTAATGTCCAAAATAACATAAATTCCAAACGGAAAAACACTGTAATAACTATAAAAATAAAACACAGCCACCAAGGACAAAACCGGTAGTCTTGATCGGTGAAAAATGAATTTAATAGCACACTAAAACATAAATGACTAAGCGCTTTCACCAGATAAACACACTGGCTTCTTCAGAGTCATTTGTATTTTACAAACACTTCACTTAAGTAATAAATTGTGTAGTTAATTGATTAATTAATCATTCAAACCAACCAATCTGAAACTCACACTGCGAAACTAGTTGCAAGTTAAACACAGCATATCACTTTAAAAATGTGTTACATTTCTCCCCCTACAAAAAATATAAATAAACAATTCAAAATACACAGATATAAAATCAGACTGAAAAAATCTCACTCACTGTGCCTTAAAATGAATGTAAGTCTACACAAATGAACAAACCCTAAAAAATACATTTTTGTTAATAAAATTCTACCAAATATTAAGAATGAAAAAACACGATAATGTTCTTCTCATGTTTTATATTAAATATACTCAAATCTGGCTTGCTTTTAACTTTAAGATGGGTATCAGAGACCCCATCATTCAAACCAGGAAAATTCAAGGCATTAAGCCTGAGTTGCCACTCAGTTTCCAAGGCACCAATTTTATTAACATCACACCCCCTTTCAGTAATGACAACACGATCAATAACAAAAAACAATAATTTTTTAAAATTCATGCATTTGATAGTATGTAAATAAAGTACATTGTGTTCATCTTTTCTTTTAATACATCTCAAGTGTTCAGATATCCTATCTCGTAACCTACAGATGGTCTTCCCCACATAAAATGCTTCACATGCTGTACAAAAAGCAACATAAACTAAACACTTAGTATTGCAATTACATTGCCCTGGACATGAAATGGTGTATTTAAAGTCCTTAACACACAAATATGGACCTTCGTTAATAAATCTACACCATCTACATGAACCACATTTTTTCATAAGTGACTTTTTGCAAGGTTTTACCTCTCTTTCAAGAATACCTTTAAGGTTAATACCTCTACTATACACTATTGAGGGTTCTAAACCTAAAACTTCTTTAGTACGATCACTTAAACAAAACTTCCACACATTCCTTAAACATAAACCCAGTTGATGAGACCTATCATTGTATTTTAATAAAAACATTGCACTTGCATTTTTTTCTTTTTTATCCTCATTGTCAATAACCAAAACCTTCTTCCATAAAATAGGGAAATAACATGTTTCTCTTTTTTCATGACCTCTTTTTTTATGTTAAATAACAATTTCAAGGGGTACCCCCTATCTAAAAACATTCCTATTCATTTATAAATTTATTTTTGAAAAGTCTCATTGACACTAACTAACCTAGATGTTCTCACCATCTGTCCCTTTATAATGCCTTTTCTCTGATGAAAAGGGTGACAACTATTAAAATGCAACAATGAATTAGAGTAAGTCTCCTTCCTATAGATGTTACTAGAGAGACCTTCAGGTGTTTTCTTGATTGTTATATCTAAAAAATTAATTTCCTCAGTATACCAAGTGTAAGTAAACTTAAAAAATTGAGTTGTAGCATTTAAATAATCAATAAAATCAACAATAGTTTGTTCATCACCCTTCCATAAAATTAATAAATCCTCCAAAAACCGATTATATAAAATAATGTTATTATTATATTTTGAGGGAAAGATGAAAAGTTTTTCCCATGCAAGCAATACCAAATTTGAAAAAAAACAGGGGCACACTTGGCCCCCATCGCCATACCGGTTAACTGCTGAAAGATTTCTTCCTCAAAGTTAATGAAATTATTTTTTTAAATAATTTTCATTAAATCAATCAGCAGATTAATTTTGTTTTTGTCAATTGTTGCACTAGTCAAGAGACTTTCATGAAACATATTTAAACCTGGTTGATGTTGAATAACTGTAAATAAATTGACAATGTTGACTGTTAAAAAACTGTAACTTCTGTTAATGTCTTTAACTTCCCTCAGCTTCTCAAGGCAATGCCATAAATCTTTTAATATATGTGCTGCTTCACTAACTGCAGGTTTAGACCAAATGTCCTCAAAGGAAGCAAGGGGCTCAATTTTGGAGCCCCTAGTAGCAACTATTGGTTTAAAAGGAGGGTTGCTGATTCCCTTGTGGACGTTGGGAATCCCGAAAATTGTTGGCAAAGTGGGAAATTTTACTGTTAGGTAATCATATTCCACCTCATTGATTACCCCCTGAAATAGTGCATCCTGTAAAAAAAGGTCAATCTTTGAATACGCTCTATTTACTTCATTCTTAGATACCCTAATATAAGTTGTCTTATCATTCAGTATTTGAGTCATTCTCGTACAATAATCGCTCTTTGTCATAATTACCATCCCCCACCTTTATCAGGTTTCATAAACCTGTACTGTTGATTTTCTTTCAAATTTCTCAATAATAATCTTTCTTCACTAGTAAGATTATCAATAACATAACCATCTTTTGATAAAATCCTTCTAAATTCAGTTTCAGCTACTCTTTCTAATAAGGTGGGGGGATGAAGTTGCTTCTTCTCTTAAGAGCATTGACTGATTCAGTCTCATTAATGTTATTGTTATGTTTACAATTAATAGAAAAAAACATTCTTAAATTTAACTGTCGCATAAACAGTTTCAGGTTAACTAACATTTGAGCTATGTCCAACCTAAAATTGGGTACAAAATTGGTGCCCTTGCTTAATAATTCAAAATGAGTGTCATAAATTTCCATATCCGTATAGTTGTAAATAAAAAACCCATGTTTTTTCAACACTTTGTACACCATAGATGAATTATTGTCAAAAAAATTTCAATTGTCATTGTAACAGTTAAACATCACCATACTCGTGTTCTCAATTACAATTTCCTGTTTAGAATGTAATTCAATCAATTGAAAATCACAAGTATTGTCAAACAATCTCACACTATTAAAATGCTCAAAGTCACTCCTATTATCAAATAAACAGAGATGACCTAATGTATTCCTGGAGAACAGGTAGGCTTTATGTTATTTATTGGTGGTTGATTGTAGGAGACAGGTGGTTTGTATGTGTGTATGCTTATATATCAGTTTATATATATATATATATATATATATATATATATATATATATACACACACACACACACACACACACACACACACACACACACACACACACACACACACACACACACACATATATAATTTTTTTGTGTGTTTTTTGTGTGCTGGTCTGTTGGAAATGTGTTGTGGTTGTAGGGGGGTGACAGGCTAACAATGCTAGGCAGTCCATGTGTAGATGGTGGGCTCAATGCAGTAAAACAAAAAAAGGGGAGAGAGGAACAGAGAGGAGAAGCAGTACCACGATCAATAACTTTGTGAGGCTGTAGATTCAGTGACAGACTTGTGTGCCACTGAGAGTGGGAGTTATAGTTGTTGGGTGGTTTAGGTCGCTTTGTTGGTGAAGGGCTCCATTATCATCTAAGGTAGTCATTTCACTGATCCAGATATTCACAGCCCTATATCAGTTCAGGTTGAGTTTGGGAATCATTGATGGTGGAGGAATAAGGCAGTTTTTCGCTGACGTAATTTACACAGTCGAAGCTGCAAATGGCTTTTCGCGGACCCAGGGAGAGGTAAAGCATGGCTGCCACTGCACATGTGCTGTTTCAGGCTAATGATGGGGTGGGTTGGGCAGATCATTGGGAAAACCATTGAGGGTGGCAACCAGAAAACAATGAGTTCCAAACTTTGCCCTCCAGAAATTCAGGTTAGTGCAAAACCTGGTTTTCTACCTACTTTATAAGCTTGTAAAGCAAGATTTTAGAGTTAGCTTTGGTTCTTGCAAAATCTGCTGTTCTATTTACTTTATAAGTTTGTAAAAGCAAGTTTTAAAGTGTCAGCTTTGGTTCCCCCATTGTTTTGGCTTTGTACAGATTTCTTACTCAAAGAGGTTTAGAGGCATGGCACGCTGTCAGCTTTTGGCATGATAGAGATGGCAGTGTTGTGACACAACCAAAAATGGATGTGAACAGTTGCACATTTCATATGGGTACTTTGCATTCAAACATGGGTTTGCCGCTGCCAGAGTGGGGTTGTTACTAGCATTTTGGTTGTTGTTATGGGCATAAGTGGAGTAATTGGAATTTGGTTTGGGTGAGCTTCATGCTTTGGTCTGTTCTTTGTGAAGTTGTGGTTGGTGCACGTTTGGCCGTGCAGGTGTTTTGGCTAGTTGGCTTCAGATTGTGTGGGATTGGACAGATAGTGGGGACAGACAGTTACTTTTCTATCATGCTTGTCAGAGGATTCATGCTGATGTGGCTGGTGGTTTTCAGGGTTTGTGGGGCAGTGTTTCAGTTGTCCCTGTTGAGGCCATTGCCCCTCTTTTTGTCTGGCTGCATTTGTATTTTCTTTCTCCCTCGGTGGTGGTATTTCAGTGGAATTGGAGTTTTGCCTTGGCTGTGGTTTGTTGGGGGGTTGAAAAAATGCATGTTTTTCATAGGTTGTGAGTCATCCGGAAACAATTCCTGTCAGTCGCGCATGCGTTGTGTAGCCTTAATGGCCTTAGGGGAGAGTTATGATGGTTTAGCTCAACTTTCCAGATTTTCAGCTGAAAGATTGATGATGCCTTTCATCCAATTACTTCAAATTAAGGGGACCGGGACAATTTGTGCTTTTTCCAGTGTCTGTGGCAATTACTCCACTTATGCCCATAAAAACCATGCAAGGGCAATTACCTACCATCATGCCTAACTGCAGCTCTATTTCCCCCAATGTATATAATGGCCAAAACAAGATTTCCTTTCCAAAATGAATTTAACAGCAATCCTGCCATCACTACAACTATCTAGTATAATGAGACAAACATAATGACCATCACACCATTTGCTGACAACTCTTATACCTTCTGAATGATTAAAATACATCCATAACATAAATGTCATGTAAACTATAACCCCATGAACCTCCATTTCCCAACAACAAACCCTACAACAAAACCTGTCTCAACAATATCCAAAGTCTGTCAGTCTTCACACTAGCAACCTACCCCAACTCTTCAAACCAATGAACCACCAAACAAAATTTAGTAAGTTCACTTAGCATTGTCACCCATACAAGTACAGTACTCACAGCTAAATCCTCCTTAACCAACTAAACTGCCTTACCTTGCTCCCATGCCTGACAAACAACTACATCTTTCCCACGAAACACCTTCCCACAGACAGTTGTAGCACACATTTAACCAATCTAGCAATGCCCTACCATATGCTGTACTTATAAAAGTTGCCTCAAACTCCTGCAGCAAGCCTGTAACCTTAATGCAACTTGACACACCTCGTCAAACATCAACACCACAACCTATACCACTGTAATATTAAACAAAGGAAAGTGAACCCTAATAAAATTAAAACTCCAAATACTCAACATCCCCAATTTCCTTCCATCCTGCTGTCCAAGCTACAACCCTCCCAAATTATGCCCCCCAACCCAACACCTCCCATAACATTTGTAAACCATTAATCCGTTGCTCAGCCACAGCTTACCCTTGAACCTTTTCTTTCCATTCATTACCTTTGTATCTGCTAATGAAGTAAACATTCCCTACATCAGCAAAGAATCCCAAACAATGCCTTCCATAAACCTAACTTCTGCTTAACCAACAAAATATGCAATTCCAGACATGTCCCCAAAACACCCACATAAACACAATGCCCATCAAACCCTATCTACTTGTAAAAGTCACACCTCCTACCAGCACAAAGCAGAAGTCAAACTGTACACGTTACTCACCCTAAAAACCTTATTCTGATATATGACATTAATAAATCTGGTTGAGGGACAGATTTGTCTCCATGGAAATACCACATTTGGAAAAAACTCCCACTTCATCTCAAATAAAGCACCTCCTTAGCCCTCTACATAACAACTGGATGGGTAACTGGAAATTCACCCCAAGGGTTCCACTGAAGTCCTCCTTTAAGGAGAACAGGAGCAGCATGGTGAAATAAGGACTGAACTTGGCTAGCTGGCAAGGGTCCTAGAACCAATAACCTTGTAGCTTCCTATGATCCTATGATTGTTGTGACTCCACCCCACCTGTGGAAAACCCAGACCTCATAAACAATCCCCAGCCCTGCATTACCCTACCCCAAACATACCTCCATCTCAATTTGCCCCTACACTACCTCAAACTGCTCCAACTCTTATGTGCCTTAATGAGCACTAAATAAGGATTACCTGCAACCTCATTGTACACCACTCAAGCTATCAAAGATCCACACAAGCAGAATACATTACCTTTCAATTCCACTTTCATCAGGGCATTGACCATTGCAAACTCAGCACTCTGCCAACTATGACCTCATTGCGCACCACCCAAGTGACCTGGACTTCCATTGAAACAGCATCCATCACCTTTTGAGTCCTTTCCATCAAGTTGCAAATAGACGCCCACTCAAATTCCATACCTCTGCAATATGCAAAAGAAGCAACACAGTAAAGCAGAGATTTTAGCTTATTTATCTGGTTAACCCCCCCCCCCCCCAAGAAGCACGAGCAATAGGAAGGGAAGCTCCTCAAAAGCAATTAATGAACCAGTGGGTTATAGATGCATTGAAATATGTGCATAAAGGATTTACAGCTAAAATGGTAAATTGATATGTTAATATTCAGGGCTATTATTTAATGTTCTGTGCAACATACTGGCTTATCTTTTTCTTTTTTTAATGAGTACATGCTATCATTTCTTTTGGTCAAATTAAGTGACAAATGGTCAGATGATATTGCATCCTTAAATATCGAGAATGAAATGGCATAGACTCCATATGAGCTGCAGCATATGTATGCAGTATATGAAGTGTATGAATACGGCTTATTTACTTGTATTTGGCTTCTGGGGTAGAACACTGATCTCCACAGACTTTTTTTTTTTTCTATTTTTTTTTTTTTTTTTTTTTGTATCGACACAGCCCAGGAGCATAAGATTAAGACACAGGGCAATGGTGATAAGCCTGATAATGTAGATAGTCTACATCCCATTTTCCTCAAGTTGGATGCTGAACTACATTCTTAATTTATATACTTTAGTTTGCATATAAGTAGTTTGTGCTTTATGGATATTAAATATGCAAATGAAAAGATTTGGTGGTGTGAGTAAATGTTTTTTACCTCTGACTGAGTTTATATGTCATGGCATTTATAGGATGTGTCAAGTAGCTGAAAGTCGGACTAATGCAGTGCCAGTGATGTTTATACTTTGTAGGATACGACATTTTTTTATTTATGATAGAAAAATATTATTTGTTATACCATTCTATGGTTGGCTGAATCACTTGTCTTTTTAGCTGAAAATATCTTAGACACTATAATTTCATAACAAAGTATTATCTACAGGTAAGTAGCAGTATTTTCATTTGAGCTTTCACGCAATTAAAATGTTGGCAGGAACCTCTTTTCATATTTGATATCCAGTATGTTTTATCCTGTCACAGACTGAATTCCAAAACATCTTTTTCTCAACAAAAGGTGCTCCTCTGAACTTTCAGATAAAAGTAACTTGCTTGCAATTCCCGAACAAAGTGTCTCAGGTAAGATATGTAAATAGAAATGTGAGCAAGTCTTCTTGGGCAAGCCTAGGCTATGTCAAATTCCTAAGGATTCTATACAGTCATTGTCACAGACACTGGAAAAAGCACAAATTGTCCCGGTCCCCTTAACCAAATTCCAATTACTTGGGTTTAATGTTCGGGTGTTGTCTTTGGCAGATAATGTCCTGGGACTTATTATGATGTCAATATTGGTAGTTGGAATAAGTGGAAATTTATTTTATATACAGAAGTTATGTAAGTTATGGTTATTATTTTAGTATTGGAGGGGGATCATTGGACTATTTTAACCATTTAGTCAATTTGCAGCTTTCTGTACTTATATGACAGGGATTTTGAGGTTAGAGATAGGGAACCACTTTGGTTTAGAGAGGATGACATACACAGAATGATGTTTGGCTTAACCCCCCCTTTTTATGGGTGTTTACGTTGTTTGAAATTTTGGTAGGAAGGAGGGGGAAACAGCCTAGTCAGGCTGGTGGGCAGAGAAGAGGGACAGGTTTTCCCTCGTCTGTTTCCTCTCTGGTATTGGATGTTCACTTCAATGAGTTGGCAAAGGAAAGGAGAATGTTTGATAAATAAGTGAGCGCTGGTAAGGACACTGCTTATTGGTTAGATTTTTAATTCAATAAGTGATAAATGACGTGAGTGCTGGGACACTGCTTCATAAGTAAAATAAGTGAGCGGAGGTAAGGATGCTGTTTGGTAAATGAAGTGAGTAGTGGGACGATGCTTCATAAGTAAAGTGAGTGGAGGTATAGACGCTGCTTACTGGGTCAGGATGAGTGAGGTCACGCTGTCCTGATTAACATTACATGGATGTTTATGCTGTGAATAAAATCAGTTATACTATGTTCAGTTGTAATTAATAAATATTGGTTAACAAAGTTATGTTATGGAAGTTTAATAGAGGTCGTCAAATGTCATTCGGTGTGATGTGTTTATTGAAGGGGGACCAGGACAAAAATATATATTTCTGATCTTTATTAACAAATCTTTTTCTTCATCAGCAGCATCATAAACTATGGATCTGCTATCCGAATGTACTTGTAGTTTTGCTGCTATTTAGATTTATAGATTCGTAATAAGCTAACTGCCCTTGTAGACCATTTTAAGCCTAGCCAATTATCCCTTGTGAGACTCAAACCCTGCACCATGTGTTTGTAAGGCAAACACCTTAACCATTAGGCCACCCTCCCAACTTAAGGTGTGAGTTACCAACAGGGCAGAGACTAAATGATAAAACAATGAAGTATTTGCAACTACCTTGTCCATCTGAAGAAGGCAACCCTTGCAACAGTAAAATAGGAATGAAAAATTGGAGTTTCTAAGCACGTTCCCCTTCAATGTCTCTGTTTTCATTTTTGGAAGTGTATAAGGTTATGCATCTATATAAGGACATCTGGTATGCATTTTAGTTTGTAACAATTCATGTTTGTACCTCTGTATTTCCAGCAGCCTGTATCTGCATTACTTGTCCGAAAGGTGAGAGAACAAAATGTCAGAATGTTGAGCATTGTTTCTTAACAGCATACTGCTGCGCTACTGACATTATTATGAATCAGGCAAACAGCTTTGAGTTAGTATAAATATATGCATGCCATGCATAAAAATAAGGAATCTTTAGTGCCCAGGGCACAAGTGTTGTAACTTACAATGGTTTACATCCATGTCTGCGTGAAGCTTGTCAATATAGACTTCAGCATTTAAACACAGTATTTTAGGATTGGTTGTATACAAGCTAAGGAAATTATTTGAAGAGTTTTATTCTGTATTCATTTATGCTTTGTTTGAAATGCACCTTAAGTCAGATTGTCAAGTGATGGACATGTTTCCAGTTTTCAGAAATACCTTTCTTGAATGTATACACTCTATGTTGTATCTTGTTCATGTTATATGGCAGAAAGGAGCTCTCCCCACTGAACTAGACAAGAATGAATCAATAAATGAATAATGATATTCTGACATTTGAAACTCCGCTGTAAGAACTGCACATTGTTTTAAATAATCTGTCACATCACATAAGTAAACTCATCCACATGTATCTAAAATGTCTTTATTTTGATTCAGAAGATAAACTGATTCTTTATTGGCAATGACTAATTCTAAAACAGCAACAAATAAATGCATAAAATCTGTATTGCAATGGATGATTCAGTGAAAACATACAAGGAAATGTGCCAAACATCATGGTGAGTTAAACATTTTTCATCCAAGAGACTTTATTTTAAAAGGACAGACACACACGCACGCACGCACGCACGCACGCACACACACACACACACACACACACACACACACACACACACACACACACACAAAGTACAATATATGTGATTGCCAGTTAACAACCTTGCTTTCTGTGCTTCTCAAGGTTGCAAGTTGAGTGTTGAGACAAGGTTTATCATTGTAGTGGCAACCTCAAACCATGGTTATTAACAGACAACTGCATTCAGTCGTGTAGGAATTATACAGAAAAATAAAGATGGTGATATCATGCCAGGTAGAATTACTTCTGTAAAACAAGTTTCAACTGATCTTCATAAAGGCCTAAATAAAAAAAATGTCTAAGGAGATAACAAACGTGAACCTATTTCATGTAAAATACTGAGCAGTGCATCTAGTATTAGAATTTAATTATTTAATTAGAACAGAGTCATTAACTTCATTAACTGATTTTTATTCATATTTATTCCTATTTACTGCAAAGAGCTATATGATAGCTCTTTGTGAAAGTCTTTTAATACTGTAACACCAAGGCCAGATGCTGTCCTACAGAATGAATCATATGGATAATAAATACCCTTTTAATTAGTGAAGTATTTTAGTTGTGAAATTACACTAGTAGACATTTTTCATTAATAATTTGTGACCTGATACTAAGCTTACTGTCTGTTGTTGTTGTTGCTGTTTTTATTGTTGGGGGCAGGGGTGTAGCAATTCAGAGGCATCCACGTACCCAATTGTAGCGCACTGCAGTTTCAACCAATCTGACTGATATTAAGATTATTAACTACCCCTCACTGCAAATAAACAGAACTGTATCCTGTAGTTGTTAAGATCCATTCATGCGGCTGCATTGTTTTTTCCCATTTTGTGCAATGGTGGAATATGTAGTAACATCTGATACTTGTCACAGTGATTGTGTCTAGTGAGTACAGTGGCATCATATTAAGAGAGACCATATTATATTATATCATATAGTATTATATTATATTATACTATATTATGGATTTCTGTTGAGACAGTCATATCCCTTATACTTTCTCCATTATATTCTCCACATTCCTAAATTCCTTCTCTGATCTGACTTAATAGAATTACATATACAAATCTATCAAAGCGTGCACTGCTTCTGTGAGTACACGATTTTAGGATTTTATATACTGCTGATTTCTGATTTTAGAGACTATCTTGTGAATATGAAAAGCAAAAAAAAGATGGATTTTCCTGAAAAATCAAAGAAGCAGATGAACGTGAATGAAACTTAGTGCATATACTGTAGTGACGACAACTGATACTCTGTAGTAAAATAAATATTATTTAAAGGTCAAGTGGTTATTCTTCATTTACATGCCTGGCAGTGGAACCCCTATTTTGATCTCTGAGCTGAATTTAAGTGATACATATTTTCTTAATCACAGACTGAACAGAGGCAAAATAAAGTAAGGCACCCCAGTTGGGTAGTCTTCCCCAAATGCCATATAAGTAAAGCTTACAACTGCTTTATACAGTGTTGAAGTGTAGCAGATGGATAGGGGATCTGTATAGTTCAATTTGATGTGCTCATACGTAAAAGTTTAGATATATGAGAATAAGAGAGCTCAAATAGAAGATGCATGGTCAAAGGATTGATGGAGCTATGAGGACTTTTCTTTTTCTTTTTCTATGGAGAAGCTGGTGAACAGGTGGAAACAACTTCTTGAAGACTGGGAAGTGTCAAAAATGAGAATAAAATTCAATAGATATAAGGTACATTTTGTGTTTCTTATAGCTCATTCCTGCTGCAGAGATATTGCTGACCAGATGATATACAGCTGTCTTCAAAATCATATGTTTTTTTATTTCTGTGAATATATTCCCAGCATGCCATTGTTTGCTGTTCATATGCACCCTGTATCTTGCTATCAAGTTGCTAAAACTCTCAGTAGGTGGATTGGACACTCTAAATAGAAGTGAGTGTGCATGTGAGGGCATGGTGTGAAAGAACTATTGCATCAGGGCTAGCCACCCAGCAAGTAACCCTTGGCTCTAGATGATTGTCGCTGGTGTAGTGACACCCCGACCCCATGAGCAAAAAAATGGGATAAAAGGAGTTGTGGCTGGAGGGAGGTGCAAATCTATGCAAAAACTGCTTTTTTCCCAGAAGTGTTTACCTTGGTAAAAACAATATTATAACCATTATAGCTCTCGTATACCCATTGTTTTGTTCTGTATTTTACAGAGAAAACCTCTTGATGTCCTCTTAGATTGTGTTGCCCTTCAGTCTTATGTATTCTTTTAATATCAGTGTCCAGATCTTTGGATGACACGTAAGTTCTACTATCTGTTCAAAAAGATGTTTTGCAAGTTCTTTGCACTGACTGATTTAGGTATTTCTGCAGATCACCACTTTGGGATGTTGTTTTTTCTTTTTCTTTTTTTTTTTGTTGTGTGAATTAAGATGACATTTCTGTTCTTCTTTTCACTTCCCAATGCACTAGGTTTCTCTAACCATGTGACTAGGATGCATTCTAATTTACTCAATGTTTCTTCTACATGCTTGGTCATTCTTCTCACAGCATTTGTTTGCCATTGCTCCCCTTCCACTCTTTCTTTTAGGTTGCCACATATTCTTTGAGATGTCTCAGAGAACATCTAGAATTTTCCTTTTTTCTGTCGGTTATTACTGCCTGGAATGCACCATTTTCTCCTCTTGCATCTCAATACATCCTCTTTTTCATTTTGTTTTTGGCCTACCGTATGCATGGAATTTGTTGTTTAATACTGTCACGTTGCCTTTCTCATCTTGTTTTAGGGCAGACGTGTTTAATATCTTGATGGCGTCTCCAACAACAACATGGACAAATATAGCATGATGGAATTTCTCTAGCCTGTCACTGAGACACTGGCAGCACAATACAGGTTACATTTCTGGATTCAGGACTTTTAGCTTTCTGACAGGTTCCCTATAGCTTTAGAGTGACTGTAGATTGTACTGGCACTATCTCAAGCCAAATAATTGAAAGTAGCTCTTCCAAGAAAATAAGTTGAGTTAAATGCACGTAACACAAGAAAAATACACACTGTCTGCCACTTGTCAGTAAGAGGCTTCTCATGATAAAACAATTCTCTGATTCATTGTGAACAAAATGAAAATAGCAGTCAGAACATATAACTGAGGCACTAGTCACAATGATATGAGCATAAAAAGAAAAGGACATCATTGCACCAATAGAAGCAGCAGTAGTTGGGAAAAAGAGGAAGAAAGAATGGAAGTAACAAAAAAAAAGATTGTGGTGTCTCAACTTAAACTTCTCCTCTCTTTATTGTAATTTTAATTGCTCCTGTTTTGTATAACTACTGTCATATTTAAACTACCCACACCCCAATTCCCCTTAGCAGATCTCAACTTTTACTTTGCATATCAGACTACAGATCTGATTTGTGATCTTTTCCATGGAGGGCATTTACAGAGGTACATGTTAAAACATGCATGTCTGCTATTAATGTTTAGAATGTTACTTTTTTCTAAAAAGCAAACAACATGGTTCCACTAAATTCCAGGCTGACTAAGTAAGTGTGACTGACTTTCATTATGTAGGATTGGGGTTAGGTTGTCTTATTTGCTCCAAATAATTTGGTCCATGAGGTTCTTCACTAAAAGAATACAGGGCATAAGTAAAATGTCCTATGCAGGCTGCCTCAAGGCCTTATCCCTCTATTCTGTATGCTACAAGCCATTGAGGGTGATCTATGCCTGGTACACATGCATCGTCAGACCCCACTCTGATGTACCTCCTGCATATCTTCAAAACAAACAGCACCAGGATTACCCGTTTTAAATATTTAAACCTTGCCTTTGAAATAAATAGAGCCTGCTGGATAGACAGGTATGTATCCCAGAGACTACCCCATCTCTGGAACAGGCACTCCATCCATGTGAATTAGAGTTCCTCCATAACCCAATTCAAGCGTAACTTGGACAATTGGATGGGGAACAGAAAATTCTTCCCTGGCTTGGCACCGATGTCTCTAATGGACACAGACAACCTGTAAATGGTACATTTCCCAGGCCCCTGCTTGTAAATGTTTCATCTCCCAAACCCCTGCTTACACTTATCAATGGTACCAGAACTTCTCAGAGATCTGGGATGCACGGTTAGGCTTAAAAGGCCCTTGTGATCATTAGCCTGGCAAACAACTGTGAACTTACATTTTTCCATATGTCTCTTGAATGATTCTTTTTACCATTGTTGTAGGTTTTCAAGCATAAAAAACAACCCCAGAGGTAACTGTCTGATTTGTTGAATAGCTCGTCCTTGTAAATTAGAAGATGGTCATTGCACTGACACCCATATTGCTACACTCTGACATTTTTTTTTTATGTAAGTTGCATTATAAACTACTAAATGCATAACTAGATTCAGAAGTATTATTGAAAGTTTGCAATTCTGACAAGAGTCTAAAAAAGTCCAAGTATGAATGATATCATTATTAATTTTTTTCCTGGACATTTTTCAGCTGGTGTATGAATAAAATATTGGCAGACTGTATCAGTGGTATTACTTTGAGCATATTTTGCTGGTTTAGTCTGTTTGATTGTAGCCATGACAGAAGAATGATTGTCTGCTGTATTTTCTATTTTACAATCAGCAATCACAATTGCCAATTGTTTCTGCTTAGTTAAGGTATTTATGCAAGTATTGTTTCTGGCTTAAACAAATAAGAATGAAGCAGCCACAAGCCTCTGGAGATACAAGTTTGGTAGACATATACTCCCTTAATAATGTCTTAATGTCTTTTCTGCATACCGTTTTACTCACTATTATACAATTCTAATGCTGCAGTGGTAAAGAAACACATTCATTTTGAAGTAAAGAAAGTGGATGCCGCATTATTGTTGGCAACATCATTCATGCATTCCTCTTGGTTTTAAGGTAAAACTGCAACTGTGTGTTGCATAACATTCTGTCTAGTCACTGATCCTGCAGGGATCTGCCTGCACCACTATCGGCAACAGTGTGTTTTCCATTTGCATATCAACAGTACTTCTACTAGTGTGGACCTTTTTCTATTTTTCTTGTGAGGGCAACCATGGAGTTAAAATATCTATGCATATGTTTAGATCTATCTATCTATATGTCTCTGTAGATATTGCTATAATTATAGATGGTGCAGAATACTTGACTCTCCACCTACAACGACACCTGCTTAGTCAACACCATTTTATCAAAGTGCACATATGGTCAACAGTTGAGTAATAGCTACAATTTCTAGGTCTTGGGGAATTTTCTCTTTCCCCTGAGACTGTGCAGTCTCAGTTAGCATATGTAATTAACAGGGGGTGTTGGAGGGTGCAGCCTCCCACATAAGGGGTGTGGGGGTCTTGCCCCCTGCAAAAACACTTGCGATTGGTTTGCTCTGCTCTCAGATAATCCCTGGGGCATGCAAAAAACATGACAGCATTTGTAGTTTTGCTGATTTCACATCGGGTTTCTGTGTGTTGGTGTAGTTGCACAGTTCCTCCAGTGCATTACCTATATATATAAAAAAATCTACTTTTAATAATTGCATTACCACTTTGTCGAATCACAGAAGATTGAGACCGTGTTGCTGAAATCTTAATTCAATGAACTCTTGGAACATTGCATTTTGCCACTGGAAAACTAACCACTTAGCCACCAATAATCAAAATACAAACCAAAGAAAATTAAATCAACCAAAGTGGGGGGCTTCACCCTTACATCCCCCTAACTAAATATACCAACTCCAAGATCACATTACAATTGAGAAAAAGACAAATTTTGCCATGGTAGCCAAGTGGTTAGTTTTCTGGAGGCAAAATACAATGTTCCAGGAGTTCATTGAATTAAGTTTTCGGCAATGTGGTCTTGATCTTCTGTGATTCAACAAAGTGGTAATTTGATTATTAAAAGTAGATCAATAATATATATGTATATATATATATATATATATATATATATATATATATATATATATATATATATATATATATATAAAAAACAGACATTGAGGGGCACATGTTTCATCATTTCAAAGCATCTGAGAATTTGAATTCAGTGACACATGCGGTGATGTCTCAAAAAGGCAGGACCTCAACAAATACTAAAATGTTTTAATATAATGCTTCACCTGTGATCTGTTATAATATGTAAAAAATTTAAACTTCATATAGTCAGTCACAAAGAACTAGATTTACTATATGTTGTCTAAAACCTATTTGTCAGAAAAGTAACAGAGGTATGTTATGCACATTTATACAGAGATAGGTTACCATTGGAAACACACCTACATTTATCAAATATATTAAAGTAAATGTTTTAGCTTCTAAACTTTTTAAAATAGAGTAGATAGAAAAACTTATATTCACTAATAACTCTAACCACAGTACCATTCTACATTGTGAAATGAGGACCATTTTGCTGTGGATAACTGTAGCATGCCATTTTGAGCTTAGTGAGCCACTTTAGAGCCAGGGCATTAGACAGTGCTGCCTTCTGAGAAAGTGCTATGGCTCACTATTCAATATTAGGCAAAGTACTTGTCAGTATAATGATAAATCTTCATATTTCTGAATCTTAAAAGCAATGCATAGGTTCTGATATGCATATCAACTTCTTATACCTGCTAATGTGCATCGGAATATAATTGTTTTGTTATGCTGATTTGTTAACTCACACTTGGATTGTAGTATTTTCTTTAGGGGTGACTAGAGCTGGTAGTTTTACTGAATGGAACTAATGTAGTTAGGATACTTAGAAATGTCCGTTTGCATTTTATTAACAAGTACCATGATATACTGCACATCCATTTGCGCCAACATCATTGGAGGCAGCATGAACAACAGTTTGAAATCTGATCCGGGGCTACCTCAGGACCTCACCAACTCTCTTGGTATACACCACTGTGCCAGCATGTGAACTCAGAATCCCAGTATATGCTGCTGGACTAGAACCAGCAACTTTGATTTCTTGGGATCCAGAAAGGTCAAGGAATATGTTAAATAAAGAGTGACTGACATTCCTTTGTTGACTTAACATTTGCTGAAATAAAAAATATCAAAGGAAACAAAAACAAGAGAAGCTACCCTCCCCATTAGACACTGAATACAATATTTCCATAGTTACTCCCTCACCTGCTACACATAATGACACTGTGGAAGTTCACACTAGCAGAGATCAACATTACCAATCCCGGATGCTGGCTGCTGCATACTCTGTCAGTCTCTGGATCATAGGATCATAGGAGGTTGCAAGGCTAATGGTCCTGGGGCCCTTACAAGCCTAGCCTAGAGTTTATCCACAAAAAAGAAACCTCAGCCAGCAACTACTGCCCCTGTCAATGAGGGACAAAGGTGGCACCCCAGGACAAATTTGTGGTTTCCTATCCACTCATCAAGGTTGCACTTGAAGAGGGTCAGTGGCGTACTCTGTTTGACATGTATGAGAAGTCTATTCCAGAGACAGGGCAGCCTATGGGGGACAAACTTGTCTCTCCAGCAGGTTTTATTGATGTTGCATATTAGATTTAGGCCTTTTGAGTGGGTAATGCCTGAGAAGTTAGATTTATGGATATGGAGCATCTCTAGTAGGGCAAGGTCAGATCACCTTTGAGCAAGCTGTACAATACCAAGCAGAGTGATCGTGATTTGAGCCTGTCCACATAGGACAGGTGGTAGAGGCCATGGATTCTCTTTGTGAGGTGTTTCTGTGGCCTTTCTAGTTGGTGCAGGTGTTTAGAGAGGTACATACCAAATGGCGTGTTATACTCAATTATTGACCTAATGAGGGAGGAGTACAGAGAGGTAATAACCACCTTTTTTCTGGATCCAATCCATTTACTTATGAGATGAACCAAATATGATGCCCATGCACTGACCCAGTAATCAAGCAGCCTCAATCCTCACCACTAGCACCAGTGAGAGGCATGCACATTGGGAAGGATAACAAGTGCACACAAAGTAAAGTACAATTTCCCATAAGAGCACAAAGAGATCGCAGTCAGTCTGGGGCTGGTTTCTTCCTTTCTCTCCAGATCCCCAGTAAGACTCCCCACTGGCACAGCTATAGTGTACAGATCTCATCCTAGTGGTCAAGCCAAAACCTCCAGCATCCTCTATGTCCAGCCAGTGCTTCATGTCCCTGCCTACGTAGCTGATCATAGACACTTTGAGATATGAGTTATATACAACAAACACAAATACACTCTTGGGAAAGACTGGCACAGGTTCTCCAGCTATGTCACCTTCTCTCCAGACTATAAGGTAGAAATCACTGCCACCAACCACTCTTATCAGCTACTAATAAAGCTCTTCCAAAAGGATGACCAATTTCACTGTGTAATATTGCTGTTATCCAAATAGTAAGTGTGACACAGGGCTAAAGCTATTGGAGTGGCTTGGACAGTATCACCAAATACATGCAATGTACTCTAAGAGCTTAAATTACCTTTACACAAAACAGTCACAGTTGAAAGGTTTAAAAATATTTAATAATAAAAACACAAGACAATACTTATTACTTCAACACAATGGTGTTACAGAGTTCAGTAATCACAGGGAAATGCTTTAAAATAATAATGTAGAATAGTCTGACATAAATATAGAAAACAGCTAGACTAATCTGGCTAAATTTCTATCTAATTCTAAGAGAAATCACTGTTCTAAATACATATCTTAGTTACAGAACAAAGGCAGAGTGCTGGTGAGTTAATGTCTTCAGACAAAATTCAAAATGCTTAATTCCCTCTCTCTGGGAAAGTCTTAAATTGATAACATAGCACTGCTGAGTCATTTCATATTACATAATTCTTGACATTTCTCTGGTTCCCAGGCTAACTGAAACTCAAAATTTACATTTCTTAATAAGCTGCACCTGGCCATAAAGCCACAACAATAAAATATATTGTACATGTAAAACCTTAGTAATTATCTCTTAAATCAATACAATAGAAAGAATTTTCTGGCCCAGACATCCTGTATCCAAGCTTGAGGTCAAACAGTCATACAATGCTTGACTTTTCAGGTTTCTTCCAGCAGAGTGCACTGTGGTTACATTTTTGAAGCTCAGTACAACATAGTTTAACCATAACATATAATTTTCTTTACATTTGTAAACCAAGCCTGTGGATTATATTAATATTTACAGATGACATAGAATTATCTACAAAATTATTTCTAGCTAGGCTGGCAGCCTTCACACCAAGTAAAAGGCTTTTCTGACCACTGCCACTACATGATGGTTGAATGAGAGATTTTTTTCACCTGAGTACCCAGGTCACTCACTGCAGGTTGTGTGCTTAGGGGGTTGCCATTGATATGGTAATCAGAAGGGGCTGTGTTTTTGCTGAATGGTATGGTAATACATTTTTTTTGCATTTAATGTAAGGCCATGACTTTGACACCAGTCATGTGTTGCTGTGAGACCCTCTTGAAGTATGATAACATCATTTGGGGAGTTAGTGATAGCACCCAACTTACAGTCTTCTGCAAACTTGGTCAGCCACAGGTCTTTTGTCTTTGCCTGGACCTCTGAGAAGTAGATGCCACACAGTAGGGGTCCCAAGAAAGATCTCTGGGGAACACCACTAGTGAAAGATCTGCTGTCAGAGGTGGAGGCACTTATTATGACCTTATGGGTCCTATCGGTGAGCTAGTTGGCCACCCACCTGATGAGATATGGATTTACTCTAAGTTGTGTTAGCTTTTCAATGATGCTCAAGTGGGGGGTTCATAGGTTCATAGGCTGGTACTAGGCTGTCAGCCCTACGGCCTATACAAGCCTAGCCATAACAGATCCTTGGCTATTTCTTCCCACATTATTTACTTCCCTGGACCCCTATAGGTTCATAGGTTGGTTGTGTTAAAGGCTTTGGTCAAGTCAAGGTAAGCTGTATGTACTGACTTTCCTTCATCCAAGGCCTTGGTGACAGTCTCAAATAAGTCAACCAGGTTCAACAGGCAAGATCTGCCCTTGACAAATCTGAACTGGGTGGGTTCAAGTGCTTGGAGATTGCTTATGTCCTTGTTTATGAGATCCATAATAATACATTCCATGGCTTTACAGATCAGACTTGTCAAGCTAATGGAGCAATAGTTTCCAGGGTCAGTAGTGGCACCACCTTTGTGCAAAGAGATGACAATGGCAGTTCTTCACTCATTTATGTTTTATTTATTTTACATTTGTTAACTGGGAAAATCTGACTTGGAACAAAGCCAGTTTCCAGCAGAGACATAGAGAGAAATGTTCCTAACGCATGTCTTTGTAATGTGGGAGGAAACTGAAGCACCCAGAGAAAACCCACATGAACACAGGGAGGACATGCAGACTCCACACAGAAGGCACCCCAGCCAAGAATCAAACCAGAGAACCTCTTGCTGTGAGGTGACAACACTACTGCTGCACCACTGCATTGTCCACTCTGCTGAAGTGAAGCCTGTACTTAGGCTGTGGTTGAATAGGCTGCAAAATGGCGAAGCTAGTTCTTTCAGGAGATGGTGCAGAACATGGCCTGGAATACAATCATGCCCCATGGAAGCTATGTTTTTTTGCCTTGGATAGGGCCTTTAACACCTAATCTATGGATACGTGAGGAGTAGGACAAGTATCGGGAATGGGCCTTTGGGGGGATAGGGGGTGAAGTTTGAGCTGAATCTATCTGCTAGCAGGTTGGTTAAGTGAACAAGATCAGTGTAAGTGCTACTGTTAAGTACTAATTCACAGCAAACCTGGGCTTTACCATGGAGGTTCCCAACATAACAGAAGAAGGCTTTCTCTTTGTTTCAGAGGCTAGTTTCAATTCATAATTGGCTTTGGAGGTTTTCACCAGTGATCTAATTTGCTTTTTGAGGCTGAAGGGGAAGTTTTTCCAATTTGGAATTTGTTCCTTTTTACCCTTGGACAACAGTTTCTTCCTTTTGTTGTAAAGCCTGTTGATAGAGGATGTCCATCAGACAGGTTTGTGTTTTCTCGAAGAGCAGGTTTTAGTTCTGTTGGGTATTGCTGAGTCCATGTAGTTGTACATTTGTTTGTATACTGCATTGTTGTACTGTTCAGCAAAGTTGTCTACATCCTCTGAGGGTGGTGGTGGTGTGAAGCTACTGATACCCTCTCTTAGGAGGTTGTAGTCATCTTTTGAGAAGTTTTTTAGTCTGGTTACAGCGGTTGGGGGGTGTGTGTGTGATAGAAACGTTGAATGAGACAGATTGATGATCTGATCTCACCAGGGAAGAACATACTTTGGGAGTGGTGCAATGGTCATCCATGTTAGTGAGAACCAAGTCCAGAATGTTATGTCCCCTTGTGAAAGATGATACGAGCTGGTCTAGTACATTAGAACTGATGAATTCAGCGAAGCATTGGGTGAGTGCATTAGTGCAGGAATCTTTCACCCAGTCTATGTAACCAAAAATAATGAAAAGCATGCAGTATATCTATATCATTATTTCTATATTTTTCATTCTCATTTTTTGTTCAAACCTCTCCCAGATAATGAAAGCTTATTTACCTTTGCTCAACTCATACATTAAAATTAATGTGGATCATACTCAGTCCCTGTTGTCACTGTCCTTAGATGATTAGAACAGACACTGACAGGTGCCATATTTACTGCAATCCAATGCCTGAACTAAATCAAACTATTCTCTACATGCTTGTACTTCAAACTGAGTTTTCTTTCCTTCTTTCTTTCTTTAGTTTGATTTCTCTGTTTGCACTCCTTCCATTGAATAACGCCACATGCAGTGACCACTTGAACATGCAGTGCAGCACATTGAGGTAGAATGCATGCTGGTGTGCTTACTTCCCTGAGCATCTGTAGAAAGGCTGACTGTTACAACTTATGGTATCTAGCAAACATCAGTGCTAAAATTCCTCATACTGCATCTCCTGCACTCTCATTAGAAGATCAAGGAAAAGGCACTGGTATTTGACTTCTGGAAATTGTACGGGTATACATTTATTTCACTTCCACCTCTAGTATCAGCATAAACAGACACAATAACCCTGAATCACTGGGCCAGCAGTGTATTACTAATGTTTCATTATTAGTGCATTACAGATTAACATCTGTCATTAATACCCGTTTCATTGAAACATTTTGCTGCAGAGAAGCACATCTGCTTTACTCACTTGTAGTCTAGCAGACAGGAAATAGTGTACATCCCATTTCACATCCAGTGAAGGTAAATGTTAATCAATCAAAGAGTTTCTTTACTTGTACTAACCCATCTGCAGCTTTTACTATCATGGTCATTAGATGGGAAGGTTCCATTTATTTTAATATGAGTGCATGTGATCTCCTCATATATACCATGATGTGTACTGCATTTGTCTCCAAGC
This sequence comes from Protopterus annectens, assembly GCF_019279795.1. Lineage (NCBI taxonomy): Eukaryota > Metazoa > Chordata > Ceratodontiformes > Protopteridae > Protopterus > Protopterus annectens. The sequence continues at coordinate 345,861,116 of NC_056725.1, read as the reverse complement.
ATACAGACACTGAACAGAATTAAAAAAACTACATTGTTAATACTGGCCATTAAGGTATAATAATAGATACTGACATTGAAGCATATATGATATTTCTGTAGAGTATTATTTTTCAAAATTATACACGAGGCATTACATATGGCTAATGAATTCTTTCTCAGAACAGCAATTGAAAAGGATATTGCACTTTGTGCATATGACTGTACAAGTGGCTACTTGAATTCTTTGCAAATGAAGGTCATGTTTCCTAAATGAAAACTATAAAAAAGAAGAAAAAGATACTAACCACATTTGCATGTATCCACAGATGCTTAATAAAGAGGCAATTTCTTTATTTTCCATCTTCAAGTGTGTTTATAAGGAAAAATACATTCTCTAGATTTACAGAAGCCAATCAGTTTTTATAGTTCCAGGAATGCTAACTATGATCCTATTAAATAAAGCATCATCCCCCAAAATCCACAGAATCACAGATGTGAACTTAATACAGTTTGATTGCTTTTATATAAATGTAAATTTGTCCATGCCACAAGTGCTAATTCAATAAACGTGTTTAAAAAAGGAATTTAAGTTTTCACTAAGATACTTACCCATGAAAAAAAAATCTTTACAAAAAATGCTATGCTTTAAAAATGTCAGGTCTTGAAATTACCTTCTAATGTTCTCTTATTAACTTGTCTTCAGTTTTGTCTGTCCAATTCTAAATGCACCAATTACAAATCCCCATGGGACTAAAAGTAAGTAGCAGCAGGACTGATACCTAAATACACAGCCATTTCTCAGAAAAGTTCCAACAGATTTCATTAATAAGCCGGAAAATAAATACAGGATCAATATATGTACAACCACTTTTGAGCATTACTATGAGTTTGGATGGGATAAGAAGGTATGATAAATACAATTTAACTGAAATGTTCTAACTGCAGATACAGGAAAATACCTGCTGCCAGTCTTTCAGATTGATTTTTATTATGGATCCTTAATATCTGGAAGAACTGAGAGCTTCACTTCAAAATAATATGTTTGGAGTAGCAAATAAAAGAAGGAAAAAGGCGTTTGGAGCCCCAGTATTGAACAAATTGCAACACATCCAAGCTAACTAACTTTAGCTACTTCAGTCAGCATGGTAATCATACCCGTGTTCTAGGAAGTTTTGTTCCTGTTTCACTGAAGTTCACAAAACATGTTATTAACATATTTAACATTTTTTGTGCACCAATGGAGGAAGGTAACACAGCTAAAACAAGTGAAGAAATGTATTGCAGGGACTAAGATGGAAAGACAGCATTACTGAAATACGGAATACGAATTTGCAATAACTTAAAAAAGCACCTGTTGACAGACAGGCCTAGTGTGCTTAAGTTCTTGAGGTCATGAAGAACTGGACTGAACTAAACCACTAAACAAGAACAGGACCCACTCTTCTTGTATCATAGCCCAACCTGATGGCCATGGCCAGAACTAATTCATGCTGTTTGTTTCATTGCTGGAGTTCCTATATAAGCTGTGCACTTCAAGACAACCTTTTAATATGCACACTGAAAGCAGAAACTTCTAGGGAATATGAGCTCAACTCTCAGTATGTTCTTTGGGCATTCTTGAAGTGATGGTGACCCAGCAAGGCAGGTTAAGGGACTGTTGCACACCTGAAAAGTCTCATCATTTTAAGACTTGTTGCAAAATGTTCAGAGTCCAGTTTTCTCATTTTTTTCCTCAGAGGTAGCAGTTCAACGCAGTCGTCAATATTCTCCATGTTTTCATTAGTCATGTGCTGTTGTGCCCAATCTAAATTAAGAGCTAATAGCAGACATCCCACTCCACCATTTAAGGCCCTTATTTTTATTTTTATTTATTTTACATTTGTTAACCGGGCTAGTCTGGCTGGATACATGTCCATTTTCAGCAGAGGCCCGAGGAGAAAAGCTCCATTAACATACTATTAACTTTACAGTAAAAAATAATCAATGAATCACAACAATCAATCAAACACAAAAAGCAAAAAGCAAACAACAATTAAATAAACAATATAAAACATGAAAGCAGATAAAGGAACGGTTATTATGTAGTTTCAAAAAATGCAGAGGTAGTAAACAAGAGATAGCAATGGAGAGGCAATATTACAATGAATTAAATGCTAGAGTGAGACTGTCACGGAAAGAAGAGGATTGAGAAAAATAGTGACATATGGACAGTCAGTAACAAAATTGCACTATATACAATGTAGAAAAGTACAAGTTGTGCCAGGGCACTAGTATTTAGGAAATAGATTAGCATAGAAGTAATCTGTATGTGAGTAAGAGAAGAAAAGATGACAAGAATGTAGTGATACAGCATGAAGCAGGAAGATATAGGAAGTGTAAAAGAAAAGAAGGAAGAAAAAATATGCAGGTTGGTCAGTAGAGGGATAAATCAGAATCTTTGTTCTGGTTGGCTTTTGTATTTTCTTATCAATTGTATTTGATTTAGTGCAGATAGAAATTGTAGTTTACAGACATATGCCACTTACGGTCTTAATAGTCCAGAAAATAAAGATAGAATCATGTCAACATTTCTGGATTGTATAAATCTAATGATACAGTCTGTGATAAAATAAATATTTTAAACAGCTACTGAATGTATGTATGGAAGATTAGTTTATTATCAACATAAATTCACACATCTCCACACTTACTGCAAAAGACCTGAAGCTATTTGAGCTTCTTCCAAATAACACAAAAAGGCCAAGATGCATGCTTTAAATTATATTTTTCTTTTTCTATTCTTATTAATGTGAGTTTTGTATTCAATCACATATAGAAAGCATTTTATTCATTTTGTTTGAAGAAGTTTGTTGTCTTTTATAGATGTTATCACTTTTTTTCTGTTTTTATGTTATCTATATAATTCACACAGATGATTCTATGACTTTTAAAAACACCTTAATTATAGACATTGGGCAATCGTTGGCTTTATAAATAGCCTTAACAGCGGTTCTTGGGATCCAGGCTTCCAGCTACTCATAGATGTTCATGCAAAACTCATTATAGCCTTTCTAACAATGATTTGGTAGACCAATGCATTTTTCAGTAGGAGTCACATATCACTTAGCTGTGTCAGCAATATTTGCAAATTGCCATGATGTTGTTGTTGCTTCTAATGCCTGTGATAAAGTATGAAGTCTACTCAAACATTGATATTTATTTATTTATGTCTACAAAAGTGGTGCAATAAGATACTGGGTGTAAGTTATGGTATATACCACCTTCTTGTCTCATGCATGGCACCATTCCATAGTTTGAATGTAATGATTACATGTAAACACACAGGTTGGTGACTTGTGTGACTAATTTCTTCTGTAGCCATGCAACTAGAGCTGCCTCAGATAGGTGTCAGTCATGCTGCCTCCCTCCATACTGCCAAGACTGATGAGTCAATGTAGGGCATTCAGTATTATGCTCCCTGGTCCTCAAATGTCCAGGTTGGTAATCAATCTCAGACTATCTTGGTAGATCAGGCTTTACCCAGCTGCTCCCTGGAATTGGCTAGAGTGACACATTGAGTCAAAAATATTTTGGGTAGGCATCCAAAGGTATTTACTTCTGACCATGGTCTGCTATAATTAGAAATGTTGCATCAATATTTCATATATTACCAAAATTTGGAGGTAAAGTGAAAAAGAAAGTTACATATGTCTCAACCATGACCAACTCTTAGAGTAATTAGATTTTCACAGGAAGAATGTTTTTTTGCCTGTGTACAAGTAAAAGAAATTAAATGAAAATAAAATAAAACATGCTGTACGTGTGTTTTCGGGGACATACTTCACATCCTTCCATGCACAGTCTGCCCTTCAGAAACTGACAATGTACTCCTTGTTTGATTATGAGCAAGGTGCAATAATTAAAAAATTACAATACAAAACAATATTTTTCTAGGACATATTTCAGGTTACTTTTTGTACAGGTTATCTTTTCAGAATACCCTCTTTTGACTACAAATAAGTGCTAAAAATTGTTAGAACTTAAAACTGCATACATTTAACTTCTGGGAAGTATTTTGGACACCTTTACAGAGTAATCACCATCCAGAATGCCCTAACATAGGTCTTTGACTATCAACAAGTGGCAAACATCAGAAGAAAATAAAATACGAGGCATGTTTTTTTTTTTCAATTTTAGGTTTCACCCCCACACTGTGTCCTATAAACACTACTCTTTTGACTTTTGAGCAAGTGACAGAACAAGCCAAAAGCTATGATGGTATGACTTATTTTTTCTGATAATGACAAGTGTATTAGCTGCTTCGCAAGCTGCCTTCTCAAAATTACCATGAGAGCGTACCCCTTCTTTAACAGTTAAAATGCTGCAGGAACTTGCTAACCAAATATTAAGGCAATTACGGTCCTCCAATAAACTTCTACAAAAAGTCATAAAATCCAACAACACCTTTGGGGATTCCCTATTTTCTAACAAAGTATCTAATACCTGGAACTCACTCCGCCAACACATTCTAAACACCACAAATGCTCACAAATTCAAGCTACCACTGAAGGAACACCTTACTAATCGCTGGCTGTGTTCCTGTACATCTTCTGGCTAAGTATATCACCATCCCTTTTCCTACCTACACTAACCTCCCATAATCATCTGTAGCTCCCCTATTCAGCTTCTTCAGCCAGCATGCCCTCATACTGCATATGTTATTACTTATATTGTGACAACATAGTGAATTAATTTGTAAAAATATAAATACCAAATGTATTTTCTTCTTTCTCTCACTACATTTGCTTCTTTCTCTCACTACTTGCAACTATGTTAATCTTGTCTTCATTCAACCAGTACATTCTTACTTTATATAACATGAATGTAGTTCCCTTACATATTTCTGATAGCTATGCTACCGCTATACAGCTCATGTTGGGACTACATTCTGAATTTGTAAAAATGTGAATTTATAATGTTTATGCTTTTTTGCAATTTTTTTCTTCTTATCATGTATATTAACATGTCATACAACAATACATATATTCTCAGTCATGTTATTCTTCTCTATTCAATTGTTGTATTATGGAGCTTTTCTCCATGGACCTCCACTGAAAATGGGGTTCTGGTTCAGTCAGACATTTCCCAGTAAAGAAATGTAAAATGAATAAAATAAAATAAATATATATGGCAGACTTAATTTTATGGGAAGTGTTTCATCTCCCTAGGCACACACAAACTTCTATAGAATATCTAAGCAAAGTATTGTTATTTTGAGATCAAGTGAAACAAACCATCTGAAAACAAAACATGCACTTTTTTCTGGGGCTATTTAAGCTCTTTTTTTGCTGCTGCTGATTGTTCCCCCAGAATAACATTGAATTGATCTGCTGCATTTGATTATGAACAAGTGGTAGAAAACACAAATTGAGTTTTTATTTGGAATAATCTTTGCATTTTAGACACATTAACTATCCGAGACACTGAATATTCTGAAATAATACTCATTTGAATGTAGACAATTGTCTAAAAAATTCAAAAATAAAATATGCTTCATTTTTGGTTTTAATTTTTTCAGACACACTGTACCTCTAGCAACCCCTTTCTGACACCATGCTCTGCGTCTGACAGTTAACAATTAAACAAAAAAGTCTAAAACTAAAATATATAAGACACTTTGTATGTGATGTGTTACATGTAATTTCATGTGGTCTCTCCCTTTTGAATAACTCTGACAGACTACCTTTCTTTAAGTGGTTGAAACAGTCTGAAAATAAAATGTGTGAAACCATTTTTTGCTCTTCCTTTCTTTTCATGTATAGATTTTATCCTACTATAAAGCAATTCTGAAAGACCATCCCTATTTTTAATGTAGTGCACGAGTGACACGGTGCCTGAAAATATATCTATCATTTATTTTTTTATCTTCTTCACATACAGACCACTTTATGATGTTGAAGAAGTGACAGAAACTGTTAAAAATTACTTTTTTCTGGATTTCATATCTCACAGATTTTCCCCTAATATAACTGTTTTATGAAAGGATGCCTTTCCTTTAACTTTGAAAGTTTGTCATAGAAACTACCTGAAAATAAAAGGTATAGGACTTTTTTCTCTAAGAACATTCTTTCTCATTTTAAAACACAGACTTCCTTATACAATCACCCAGTGTCCCTCTGTTTGGTTAATATTTTCATCTTCTGCATTGGAGCTGCTTCAGTTGCCTTCATGTACACCTAATGCATGCATGCTTGCACTCATGTGCAAACATACACACACACGCACGCACACCCGAATGCGCGTGCATGCACACACACACACACACACACACACACACACACACACACACACACACACATACATATAGACACACACAATATTTATTGTAATGCCCTTTTGCCAGGGTTCACAGCTCTGAATGTTTAATTCCTAGCAGTTGAACCCACTTGTATGTCCACAATGTGATCTCTCTCTTCTAACACGATTATAAAATACCTCTCTCTTTAGATTTGTGAGCAAAACTGAAGCAGCTACTTACTGATGATAGTGGAGTAAGTGATCTATATAAGACATAATGCATGTTCCTTGTTTCAGGATCATTTTACTATTGTGTGGTAAAATATTCAAATTAGTTCCTGTGGCAGCAAATGAAAAAAAAAGGCTCCTTTTGTATTTTTTTAATTAATTTGCTGATTTCTATTATTTCTAAAAACAGAAAAATTATGTCACACTTTGGATGTGGCAAGTCTGCTTTGTAAGTTAACAATAGCAAAATTAAATTACTAAAAACACACCAAGTATAACAAGGTCAAAAACTTTATTGACTGATGCCAGGAATAAGCTCTTTTATCTGAACCTTAAAGACCTCATCAGATTCCTGTAGAAAATCCATTCATCTAAACTTAAATAACAATTAAAATGCCACATGACTATCCTCATTTAAATTTAAAAGCGTATACATTTAAAAAAATGTTCATGCACAAAATACCTATAAAACTCCTTTGTAACATAAATGAAGCCCCTACTAAAATATCTGCAGAAAAGTTCTGCTATTTAAAAGAAATATTAATGTTTTACTTTTAGCCTCCATCCTTGGGTGACCATGGTGGTGAAGAGGTTAGCATTGCTGCCTCACAGCAAGAAGTTCTCTGGTTTGATTTTTGGCTGGGGTGCCTTATGTGTGGACTCTGAATGTCCCTCTTGTGGTCATGTGGGTTTCTTCCAGATACTCTGGTTTTCTCCCACATCCCAAAGACATGCTGTAAATTGGCCCTTAGTGTGCATGTGCATGCCTTCTGTGGAAGGTTGGGCACCTAGCTGGCAACGTGACGTCATAAAACTCCACTGCCAATCATTCCATGAATGGTTGTTCCACTGCAGCGACCCCTAATCAGGAAAAGCCAAAAGAAGAACTTTTAACCTCTATCCTTCTTGATGCATTTAAAATTCAAAGGGTCATTTAGTCCATGATTTACAGTAGCATTCACTAATACCTACCACTCATAGTCCCTGGTGTCCAAAAGATTTTCTGCATCCCCATCTTTCCGGCTTTTGCTGGTATGTCTGTACAAAGCATTTTCTATTTTTTATGGCATAGTTTTGTTCATATGCACTTCTATTCAATTTCCTAGTAGTTCTACCTATGTAATATGCCTGACGACATACATTCTTCTACATGTACCACATTTACTGTCTTACAAATATCCTCTTTGGGGCAGTGTATGATATTTTTGTATTTTTACAAAAAATGGTTGACTATTGGCCTTATATCTGCAATAGGAGTAATTTTGACAAGCATACATCCCCTTTTCTTTTATTTTGTTTTTCTAACTCATTTTTCAAGTTATATGTTCTTTTGTTTACAAATAATTGGCTCCTTCCCACTACAAAACCCTTATTAAAATAGTTACATTTTCTTTGATATTATTTCTTATTGTATAGGTGTCCAACCCCAAATGGTTCCACTTGAAAACATTGAAATTCTAAACCATCAAAATTCATATGTTCGAGACCATATCATCGAGTGTTTAGAACATCGATGTTGTCAAGGGGAAGAAATAGGTAAGTAAAAAAGGGAAAAAGCTAGTGTTTCTGCAGGGCAGCAAGGTGCCCTGCACACTGTGTCTGTGAATGTGCCATCTCTGCGATGGCACTGCAGACAAGGTATGGGAAAATCTCCCATTTAGCGCTTCTGCATATAGCGCTAAAATGGAGATTTCCCTTTACCCCACTGTAGTGCGATCTCAGAGTTGGTATATTAAAGTTGGGGGGGGGGTTAGAGGTTTTTATCTTTTTTTTACGTTCCCTTTGAATTTTTGATGGTTGGAAACTCGATGTTCTGGTCTCGATGATCAGAAATTCGATGTTTCAAGCTTTCGATGCTTCAAAGTGGAACCGTCCAAACTACATGTAATCACCATGCCATGTTTATACCTATCTTTTTCTGCAGATGCCTTTTCTAAATCTTGGCTATTTGATTGTTGAGTGTATGGTTTATACACATTTTTTCTACCTTCATACACCTCATTATCAATACGTTTGATTAATTCAGTGGAGTACCCCCCTCAATAAACATATTTTTTCAACCGTTCGGCTTAGGCCTGTATACTTCATCTAGCGACATTAGTCAGCTTGCACTTATAAACTGACCCTTCACCTCATTTCCCTTCATTTGTTTCAGATGTATATTAACATACTTTATTGAAATAATGTTAAAAAGTTTGTATTATACAGAAAAAAGTAATAAAATCTTAAAGGAGAGGAAAGTGGAAAAAAACACCTTCTGTTATAAAGGAATGATTTGCCAAATTTAACCAAACATCAGTGTCCCACCTGAATTAAATGACAATATTTACACTGCCAGTATTTTAAAAACGAGGACTACTAAGTTGTAATAAAAAATAGTAGGTTTTGTAATATTTAATGTTTCATGTTTTATGTCATTTTGTCTAATATTATTGTTCTTAAGATTACAATTTATAAAAGTGAATATTTATTTTACATTTTAATCACATGATATTGCTTTGATCACCTGATATATTTTCAGGTATTTAATGAACTGTTTAATCGAGATTGCTGTTTTTGAAAAAGTCCAGGTTCATTTTGGATGAAAATGCTAAAAATAAAGTTTTAAATATTCAAGTCTTTTTTGTGATGAACAGTTGTTTCATTTATAAAGTTTACAAGAGAACAGCATGCCTGCTCACATCAGAGAAAAAAATGAAAATATACTTGTGTAAGTTGCATACTATTGCAGTGACCTTAACTATATGAGCTATTGCCTGTCAAGGATATAACAGCCAACTAGCTTCCAAAGCTTCAGACCACATTCCGTGCACCCAAACCATTAAGCAACTTGAGTTGAGCTGAGCTGACTAAAAAGAAGGTTCATCTGGGAGCCCTTCAGAGCTTTCCTGCCCTCAGAGAGAGAGATGGAGAGAGAGAGAGAGAGAGAGAGAGAGAGAGAGTGAGAGAGAGAGAAAGGCTAAACTCCAAATGTAAATGCTAGGAACAACAAAAAATATAAATCCATAACCAGGCATAAAAACACACCAAAAACAAAGGGTATAGAGAGAGGGCATGGATACTGCATCAATGCTCATTCTCTCATCTACTATTATCGTATATCTAACTTAACCATAACTGTACTGTGTTCTTTATAACGATTACTGCTGCAGTAGGCTTGGCTTTATGGGTAGATACCATAGTTAACTATATTGTGAGGTGGAAAGAGAAGGGTCCAGGAGCCCCTGAAAAATGGACCTAGCACAACTTGATCTAGACTGAGAAAAGGAATCAAGCTTATAGTACTTTATAAAAATATGTACAGAGGATCAAGTAGCAATTTCTAGAATACTTACAAAATCCAACTATTTCCAAAAAGCCATAGATGAAGCCAAGGACCTGGTAGAGTGGGCCTTGATCCTGCTTGAAATAGATTTGTTATGATGAGTAAAACAAAAGGTAATAGCTTTAGACAACCGTTTGGAAATATTGTTAACCACAAACATCAAGTCAGTAAGATGTAATCCAAATTTTTCTTTAATAAAAACAAGTCCACAAAACTTAATTTTCTCTAGCGCTTCGGATATATTAGCCTTTAACAGAGTATGCAGTCAACAATTTCATCCCCCCTCTTTAATAAACCCATTATACTACTTAATTATTCAATAAAACAATTTAAAAATCAATCAATGAATCTAACCATTTGGAAATAGTCTGTTTTGACACAGGTTGTCCCTACTTCTTATCTTCACATGTAATGAGCAATTGATCCAAAGATCTGAAAGATTTAGTTCTGTCAAGATAAGTACTCAAGTTGACTCTCAACATCCAAGGTATGGAGTATCCTTTCTCCCTCATATTTAAGTTCTAGAAAGAAAACAGGGATATGGATAGTTTAGCTTGAAGTAAACTCAGATACCACTTTATGCATAAAAGAAGGATTAGTTCTCAAAGAATCCCTGCCTCTGTGGAAAAAACTAGATAGGACTGACTCACCATAAGAGCTTGCAACTCAGATACATTTCTTGCAGACATTGGAGAAATCAGTAAAACTGTTTTTCATACCAAGAACCTCAAGTCAGACAGATTCATTGGTTCAAGAGGAGAGGACACCGTTTTTTTAGGAGTCCTCTTATGCAACTCCCTACAAGAATATTTTGACATGAGACTGCACTGAAAGAGGAGAATCCATGGGCAAACATACTGAAAAGGCTGACAAAAAGAATCTTGATATAGGAATAAGAAAGGCCATAGGATAATAATTCACACAAATATTGTAAAACCAGAGAACAACTAGCCCTGAACAGGTGTTATCTTGCTGGCACCAACTAGAAACCCTTTTTTCCATTTGCTATTAAATGTTTTTTTTCCAGAGGCAGAATGTATTGATCTCAGAAAACAGTTGTGTGAAAGGAATTAAGACCCTATCATCAAGGCAGTCAATTGAAGATAATTGATGTTAGGCTGTATAAAACACCCTTGGTCTTGTGTAAGTGTCTGTAAAGAAGCTTGTGGTAATTGCCCCTTGGCAGTACCAAAAGAAGGGAGTACCAGTAAAAGGAATTACGACCCTATCCAGGCAGCTAACTGAAGATGTCTGAAGCTGATGTGCATAAAACATCCATGGTCTTGTGTGTGTAGGTCCAGTCTGCAAGGAAGCTTGTGTTAATTGCCCCTGAACATTTCCAAAAGAAGCCAGTACCACTGTTGCCTGGGTCAAAAGGGAGTTACCAGAATGATCTTGGGGTATTCCTTCTAAATATTCAAAATTTCCCTGGATATTAGTGGAAATAGTGGAAAGGCATACAGAAACATTTCTGTCCAAAGAAAAAGCATCTGTCTTCTGGGCCTTCTTGCATGTAGCCTTGAAACATAATTCTGTCAGTGGAATGTTTAGAGAGGAGGCAAAGAGGTCTACTTGAGGAATTCCCCACAGATGGATCAAATCATGGAAAAAAACCTGATTTAGTTTCCATTCCTGAGGGTCTGCCCTGGTCCTACTCAGCTTGTTTCCACACACAATTATGCTATTATGGAATGTAGGATGTTTGTAGAGTGAGATTGTACTGTGAAGCTATATCCCATGCTAACATGACTAGTCTGCAAAGTGGGTAACCCGGGTTCCCCCTTGTCTGTTGATGTTCCACATGACCACATGAATGTGGTTCTGCCTGCAATCACTTGAAAAGGTCCCAGGGACAAAAGGTGGTTGAGAGAGTTGAGTGCCTTGATGAGGGCAAGCATGTCATTGATATTTATGTGCGTGTGTCTATCCTTGGTATCAGTCACTAATGTGGTGGCAGTCTGGGCTTCATTATGCATGAGGTCCCATTGGCAGCAGCTTGACAGCATCACACTGTGGTGCTGGAATAAGTTTGTGCATGGTAGCAGGTTTGCCTGCTGTTCAGGGAGACTACCTTACCAGTAGGGATTTTCTTACTGTGAAATACATTTTATTTATTTATCTACATTTATCTAACATTTGTTAACCGAGTTAGTTTGACTGGCTGCAGAGGCCTTTTTCAGCAGAGAACCGAGGAGAAAATCTCCACAAATAAACAAATACAAAAACAAAACATCATACAATATTAACATACAAGTCTATATACATAGGAGAAACAGAATACAACTTATAAATGAATATGTTAGACTACAAGAGTGATACTGAGGGTTTAAACAGTATCTAACAATTACCATCAGAGAGAAATTCAAGGTTGGTAGAATATCATAAAGACCTTAAATGAGTAGTTGTGGCAAAGTGTGAGAGCTGAGAGGGGGTGGGGGAAGAGGAGAGGGAGTAGTTTTGGGGGAGTGGGACAAGGACAGATCCAGGAATTAGTAAATAAGTCCTTTAGAAGTTTTTTGAAGTTAAGGAAGCAGCTGTTTGTTGCAGGCATTGGCAGATGAGTAACTGTATAGAAGTTTTCCAATATTTTTATTGGGTTTGTAGTAGATGTCTAAGAGGTGTAGGTCTGTGCAGCATAGGTTATGCTGAGGAGAATAGGGAGTGATGAAGTCCATGAGGACAGGACAGTGGGAGGATTGACTTAAGATAGTGTGTATGAGGTGGAGTTGGGGAAGAAGGAGTTGGTTATGGAGTTCAAGCCATTGTGTAGGTTTTTAAAGCTATGCAGTGGTGAGAGCAATAGGGAAGGCTGGCAGTGAATCTGGGCTGTTTTGTTGAAGGTGGTTTCAAGTTGGATTGAATATTGGTGAGAATAGGGGCTGCATAAAGTAAGGTTGAGAGAAGAAAGTCTGTGCTAGAGAACATTTGGCATTAATAATGAGGTATTTTTTATGTCTGTATAAGAGACCTAGTTTTTGGTGGGTCTTTTTGATGGCTTGCTGAATATGTATGTCAAACTTTAGTTGGTCATTTATGATTACACCCAGAAGTTTAGTATGTGGTTCAACAGAGATAAGTGTATTATTAAGAGACAATACTGTGAAGGCATTTTTATGTTGCTGTAGTGATTTGGGGAGGCATAGTAGAAGTTTTTTTTTTTTTAGGACTGAGAAGTAATTGATTATTGGTCATCCATTTTTCGACTGAAAGGAGGGAATCTTGAGTAGGAGCAAGGAGGTGGGAAAGTTATCAGAGCAAGAGATAATAGTGGAGTCATCTGTGTATTGTATTAGTGAGGAGTTTGGACAGGAAATGTGTAGGTTATTTGTAAAGATATTAAAAACGAAAGGTCCAAGGATTGACCCTTAGGGGAGGCATGTTTGGATTGGGAGGAAGGGGGAGGAGGTAGGAAGCCATTTGATGGACTGGAATCTGTTGGAGAGGTAACTGGAATACCATAGTATAGTAGATGAGGAGAGGTTAAGGGAATAAAGTTCTGAGAGCAGTAGGATATAGAAAACTGTGTTGAAGGCTTTAGGCAGGTCAAGGAAGAGGCGTGAGACTAATTTGTGAATGTCCTGTGCTTTGGTGATATTCTGTGTAAATGAAATGAGAGCTGTAGAGTAGGTCTGGTGAGGACGGAAACCGTGTTGGGTGGGAGTTATCAGGTTGTCTTGTGTGATGTGTTTGAGAAGCTGGTTATAAATAAATTTTTCTAGAATGCTGGAAAAGGGAGATAGTATGGCGATAGGTCTGTAGTTGGTTGGTTTAGATGAATTGACACATTTGTGAAGGGTATGACGTAGGATTTTTTCCAGCTGTCAGGGACTGTGTTCTCTTGAATTGACCTGTTTACTAATATAGAGACTGGATGTGCAAAAGAGTTAGCTGCAGGTTTAAGGAATAAAGGAGGAAAGTTGTCAGCAGAGGGGGGTGCAGGTTTTCAGTTTGGAAGGAAGAGGTTTGATGTATGCACTAGGAACACGTTTAAGACAAAAGGTGGAATTGATAGAGGGAAGGGGATCAGAAGGGGAGAGGGAGGTGTTGTCAGGTTTAGTTAACTTTTTTATAGAGTCGAAGAAGGAATTAAGAAAGGAGGCACTGTCTGTTGGTGAGCTGTTAGGACAGGGGCTGAGGGTAGAAAAGTTGCCTGGATGACAGAGTTTGTTAATAGTATTCCAAACATTTTTCGTGTTGGAGTTGGGGTTATCTAGTGGATTGTGATGGTATTGTTTTTGTCCAGATCAACTTGTTTCTTGGTTAGGTTCTTAACTTCTCTATAGATCTGGAGATAGTGATGGGAGTTTGTTTTTTCCAAGTTTTCCAGACACTGTCTCATTTAAGCATTAGTTTACGGGTGGATTGGGTTAACGATGGAGCAAAGTTTGTTTTTGGTCTTATTTTTCTAGTGGGGACAAAGGAGTTTAAGATATTCAGGAAGGTGCTGTTAAATTTGGAGACAGCCTCATTGAGAAGGAGGGTATAGAGAAAGGACCAGTTAATAGAGGAGAAAAGATTATTGAAGGTATATGGGTAGAAATTAGAGATATTATGCCTGCCTTTGTATTGGTTTTAGCAGATGAGGTGAGTGTTGTAACATGTGGTTAGGGAGATGGTCACTGAGGGAGTCAGGTAGAGTGGTGGCATTGTGATACAGATTTGGGTTAGAGGTGAGGATCCAGTCAAGGGTAATGCTGTTATTTGTGTGTTTATTGATATGGGTGCGAGAGGTGATGAGTTGAGAGAATTCAAAGAGATTGATGCTAGTATCGGGACAGTAGGAATTAAGGGAGTTCTGGTCAATATTGACATCACCTAGGATGATAGTCTCATAAGAGATGTTTTGAGATGCCCAGGAGAGAAAATGTTCGAGGATAGGGATGTTGTTTCCAGGTGGGATATAAATTGCTACTATGGATAGGTTTTTGTGATTATTTAATTTACAGTAAGTAATAAGAATTTCAGCTGGATGGAAATTGGGAGGAGGTGTAGGTAGAGGATAGAGAGAAAGTTTGTCAGCGCATATGATAGCTATATCACCACCTCGTTTCTTTGTCGATCAACATAGAGGATGTTATAAACAGGGTGAGGATTTCAGAGTCTGTAATAAGGGGTTGTTACCAGTTTTCTGAGAAGATGAGCATGGCAGGGCTGTAGAGAGAGAGATAAGGGCATGGAAAGAAGTAACTTTGTTAGCAATGCTTTGAAGACTGATGTTGAGTATTTTCAAGGTTTTGGAGTGTGAGGTTGAGGAGTTTGAATAGGGGGTATAGGGGAGTGAGGAGAGAGAATGGCAGGTAAAGTAGTGCAGGTGTTAGAGGGGTGAGTATGGGTACCTGTGGTTGGGTTGGATGGTGGTCCGGGGTTGGGGTGAATATTGCCGGCCAGCAGAAGGCTTGGAAAGAAGGGTTTGTAGGCTGTGGTAAGGGGGATGTAGAAAAGAAGTTTGGCTTTAGGTTTTGTGGGGGGAGTGAGAGGGAGAAGCATTTTAAATTTATGTAAGAGAGTTTGAAAGTAAGTAAACAGTGAGGGAGCTATTGAGAAGTTTATATAGGTTAGTGAACTGCAGTAATTGTAAGAGATAGTAGGAGACAAGTGGGAGTGGAGATAGTGGGAGTGATAGGTGATGGAGTAGGAAAGAGTGAGTAGGAGGAGGGAGTTAAGTAGGATGAGTAACATATTCTATGCTGAGTGAAAGAAGTGAGGGTAGGTAAGAGTTAGAGTAATATGGTGGAGGATGTAGTTTTGAGTGATTGGATAGCTAGGATTGGCTGGAGGGAGGAAAGTGAGTGGTTGTGGGGGTGTGGTTAAGTAAAGCAAGTGTATAAGTTTGAGGAAAGTGGGGGATGGGTGGGAATTGGAGTAAGGTAGGGGAGCGGACTGAGACCGAGCAAAGGGAGGCCAAATAGAGAAGGTTGAACCAGGACTTGGAAAAAGTTGTGAGATGAGAAAAACAATCAGCCATCTAGCCCAGGTCAGTACCTAAAGGTATCTTTTTATTTATGTGAACTCAATAGCAGAGTTAGTAGAGCATCAGGGAGGTAGAATATATAATAAATGCAAAGGTTTGGAAAACTGTATATTTCTGTTACAATAAATGGGAGGAAAGGGGGAGTGGTCCAGTTGTGTGCACAGCAGAAGAACCAATAGGAGAATCACAGGGAGAAGATAATATTAAACCTACACTGCTCACAGTCTGTTCATAAAAGTAGAACTTGCAGTAGCTTTTTACTGGTTTGTTTGGTGTTCCTGTATCCGCATTCATTTATGCAGGCAGTTGCTTCAGGGTTTTTTTTTTGTTGGACTTTTCAATGTGGTTAAGGGACTGTAAGGAAAGAGAGAGAGAGAGATGTTAATATGAAGCTAGAAAAGGGGGTAGGTGAAGTAAAAAAAGTGAGAATAAGAGACAGACAAGAAAATACAATTTAAGTAGTTTAGCTAAGCAGTACTTAATCAAATAAATTAGTTAATGAACAAGCAGTGATAATTAGTAAGACAGTCACCCTGTTCAGTAATATGAAATTCAGTCTATCACCACTTTAATTTCACAGATTGCAGAGTAATTCATTGCCAGTAAACTTTACCAGCTATTTGTTTTCCAGCCATTTTTTTTATTTTTGTTTTCTTTTTTAGTGAGACTGACAAGCATGAATATGGCATGGAGTTCTGTCTGTTGAGTAACATATTAATCTCGCATGTGGCTGTTGTCCTGTATGCTATCCAGCCTGGACAAGCTGGTGCTCCGATAGTACTGATTTCATGACTTCTGTACAGTGAAGGAGGAGAGTAATGTTTGTCCTACTCTGTTCACATCATCATGAACTGCACAGGGTTTTGGTTTTCAGATGCCCTGTGCACCAGCTCTGCTGCACTATACACAAATCATTATAAATAGGGCCATAGTTTTTTTAAGAGGAAACATTTCTCTATAAATTAGCTTGAACTTCTAGGTAAGAGATTGCAGTTGACAAAATCATTTTAACTAATTTATCTTTAATTGTTTGTTTACTATTTACTTTTCTAAGAGTAAACTCTTAATTATCACAATCTTTACTATACATTTTCAAGAATCTTTTAGTCACAGTTGCACCGAACCTCTTGTGTATTTATATAGTAAGGCTCAGAAATGTATAAAGGTTAGTGTTTACTCTGATTCATTTCCTTTAGCAAAACATATACTTTTTGAAAAATATACTGGGTTGGATTGGGAGGCACTGTATGCACTATACATAGGAAGTACAACTGGAAATGCAGGAAGAATAATTGCACATGGTCTGGAGACAGCAGAGGTAATCTGCAGACCTGCTGATATGTTCTTGTATGCCACAAAACATGGTAGTGCATATGTACAAATCAGCAAGAAAAATAAATTAAAGCTTGAAATGCAGAAAAAAAGAACAGCACATGGTCTGGATGCAATAGAGGCAAACTTGCTAATATATTTTTGCGTGCCATAGACAATAGTGCATAGATCATATGCAAATGAGTAAGGAACACATGAATAAAAACCTTGATTATGATTCAAAGACTAAAGCTGTATTTTTACCATCATTAGAAGCTGGCATTGCTGCATTACAGATAGTGTTCGTGTGTCTATGTGTGTATACATGTATCTGCATGTGTGCGTGAGTGTGTGTTCATGTCTACATGTGAGAGAGAGAGAGAGAGCGAGAGAGAGAGTGACAATACTGCAAAGCACAGTCCTCCCTTGAATTGCTTCACATCCGCATGCATAATGGTGCATAGCTTATAACACTTGACAATGCTATGGTATGCAAAAAGGTTACAATGTTGTACACCCCTACTGCTAAACATATTGTACTTGACTGCATTTCAAATGCTCACAGCAGTATTGTGAACACAGTATGGCAGCCTATATGCTTTATATGTGGACCTGTATGAGACTATGTCAACAGTACCTCTGGTTTGCATCCACATCAACAGCCTATTTGCATGAGCCTTGTCTCTACACCCTGGATGCCATAAGCACTCTGTTTGTTCCACATAGTTCAAATGCCGTGTGCTGCCAACATATCAGCTCCAGCCCTATATCCCTGCAGGGTGCACATACTTCCATGCTGTATGCCCCGCCCTGCACATGGTGTGGGCTGATATGCTGCAGCAACAAGCTCTCAGTGTACTGCTGTCCCACTTTACTGCAGTAACTTCCTGTGCTCAGTAGCACAATGAACTCAAAATACAGAATTCTCATACAATTAATATACTTGACATTCTGTGTACTGGAAGCATTTCATGCAACTTCTGTATGCAGCGTGGTGGTTATTTCTGAATCTTGTTGAGCCTCTTGCCTGTCTTTTGAAGGCTTCATATTTCTCCATTTTAAACATTTGGTTGTATTTTTTTATTGTATCATCTGCCTTGTCAAAAGGTGGAGTAATTGAAATAATTTTGTTTCAGGTTCAATAAGTGGATAGCAAGCTAGCTGTTGCTGTACTTTTAGAAAGATGTACTGTATTCCTTCAATTTACTCTATTCTACAGTCATATAACAACTGTTTCATAGTGATGGGGGGGGATTGGAATGCTTACCAAGATTCTAAAACTGATAAGTTGGGAGCTTCGACTGCTTTTAATAAGCAGGCAATGGTAGCGTTGAAAGAACTGAAAACGGATTTCAAACTATATGACCCTTTTAAACACAAACACATACAAGCAAAGGCAGAAAACTTTACTTTCTATTCTAGCTGCCATAAAATGTGGTCAAGAATTGATTTTTTAATTCCAGAAGTGTTCATTTCACTTGACCCTAGGGTTTCTAATCAAGCTAGACAGCTCTCAGACCATTCTAAAATAACTTTAACTTTAAAGACTGATATTTTGAATACTAAAAATCATGGTGGATATAATTGGTCCTTAAACCCATACCTATTAACCAAAGAAGATATAGTACAGGAAGTTAAGGAGATACTTAAACAATTAGTATACAATATACCCCGTAATGAACATCCATTAGATATAGAATGGGCTACAACTAAAACTTTGTTAAGAGGATTATTTATTCAGAAAGCCACTTATTATAAAAACTCCAAAATAAAGAACAACTGGATCTGGAAACTAAAGTACAATTATTGGACCAGGAGCTGATGAGTAACTACACTGAGCAAACAGAAACTGAGTTGTTAAGATGTCAGAAAGAGCTGTTTCTTATGCATAACAGAAAATTGACACTGTACGAACAAAGAAGTTTAGTTAAATATGCAAATCACATTCAAACTCCCTCGAAAGCATTAGCGTTATTATTAATCAGGCGAAATTGACACGATTAATTACGAAATAAATCATAATAATACGTTATATACTGATAAGTCAGATGTCATGAAGATTTTTGAATCAATTTTTAATCAGATATATGGTGAGCAACAAACTCATGGGCATGATGAAGAGAGAAAAGAGTTCTTACAGAAAATTAATTTTCCCAAGATTGACGAGGATTCTCAGGGAGAATTGACTGCATTGATTACAGTTGATGAAGTTCTAGAGGCAATTAAGAAACTAAAGCCACATAAAGCCCCAGGACCAGATGGTATGACCTCTGAATTTTATAAATCTTTTAGTGGGATTCTGAGCACCATACTTTCACAGACCTTTAATTATATCATTTCGAATGGCAGCAATGATCTTCATTTTAATGCCTCAAGAACAATTCTGTTATTGAAAGAGAATAGTGATCCCAAAAATCCAGACAATTATAGGCCCATATCATTGTTGAATATTGATATGAAAATCATGACATCTATTCTAGCTAGTAAATTAAAAAAAATAATAAACTTGATAATATCAGAAGAACAGGTGGGGTTTATAGATGGGAGACAGACTACAGACAATACATTAACTCTTCATACTTTAATATCTTATGCAAAGTATAAAAATATGAACATATATGCTTTAATAATTGATGCTCAAAAAACATTCGATAGAGTTAATTTGGCTTATTTATTTGAAACATTATCATATTTCAATATACCTCAGCTTTTTATTTCTATGTTAAGAAATTTATACAAGAATGCATACACTAGTTTATATATAAATCATGAATGTTCCAAAAGGATTCAAATTAAAAATGGAACTCGACAGGGGTGCCCATTGTCTCCCATACTGTTTAATCTGTATTTGGAACCTTTATTTCTTCATATGAAACAAAAAGTTTTTTATAATTCTCCTGTACTTCTTGGGATAAAGGTTAGGATGGCTGCTTTTGCAGATGATTTAAATATATACAGTACCACACCGGTGTCAGATACGGAAAAAATACTAACAGCAATACAAACCTTTGAGAAAATTGTTAATTACGGACTAAATTTTAAAAAAAAACAAAATATTCCCTCTAAAGACACCTACACCTTTTTCAATGCTACCATTGATAGGACGAATAAAGACAGAAGAAAGAATAAAATATTTGGGGATTGACTTTTCAACTGAAAATAGAGAATTTTTTATCAACAATATTAAGGCAACTGGAGACCGAATAACAATGGATTTGAAAAGATGGAGTAAGTTGAAGCTACCGATGATGGCAAGAGCAGCGATAATAAAAATGAACGTTCTCCCAGAATGCTATATATTTTAGAGCAGCACAACTTAAAATCACAAAATCCTTTTCAAGCAATTTCAGATAGGACTGGGGAAATTTCTGTGGGAACCGGAAAAGCGAGAATATCCTATGAAAACTGATGGCTCCTAAAACGAGGGGGTTGGATTTACCAGATTTTGAGATGTATTATACAGTGATTCAGGCCAATAGGATTTTAAGGGTGTCTTACTTGGATAGTGAAAATAGAAAATGGATACCCAAATGGGTACTGCTAAATTATAAACATATAAAAGGGAAGAGAATTAATGTTAAAGCTGTACCATTTTGAATATAAAACATTGAGTAAATATGAGTTAATGGAACACATCAAGGTATGGGCAGTGGCGACTCAAACTCTGTTTGCCTCCTTGAACCTTTTAAAATATATGATGATGTTTCAACCGTTTGATGGAAATCCTAATATAACTATTGGTAATCAACTGATAGACTTAAAGAAATATCCATTTATTAAGGAATTAACTGTAAGGGATTTATACCCCTTCCTAGGAGTAGCGGTACATGATATCTTAAAAGAGATGAATCTTCCCATCTCTTATTTAATTATAATGAGGCAGTTAAAAGATTTGGCCATAAATTATTTTACCAGTTCTGAAATAAAAAAAGAGGAACTAGTTATTTCAGGTCATCTGTGGGAAGCATGCAACAAGATAGAAAATATATATCCTCAGCGTATAAAATGGCAAAAGAGAGAAAATATAATAATCATATTCTGTTATCCAAATACTGGAGAGAGAAATTGCCATCCCTAGACGACAGTAAAATAGTAGAGGCGTTTAACTTAACATTAAAATCCGTATCACTTCAAAAACTGGTCTTTACTCAATTGATGATATTTAACAATGCATATTATACCCATCTACACTTCATAAATTTGATTCAAAAAAGTCACCTAAATGCCCACAGTGTGTAGATCAGACAGCAGACCTGTTACACATGTTCTGGAGTTGCAAGTGCATTTATAAATTATGGAATTCTTTAAAGTTACAACTACAAAAAATGGGTTACCAAAACTCAACACTCTCCTGGGAATTTCTGATTTTACATATTCCACCGGAGAATTTGGACAAAACAAAAAGATTGTAATTATGAATATTAGTTTACTAATGAAATTATATATAGCCACAAATTGGTTGAACCCAGCACAGGTGTCGTGGCAAAATTTCAGGCTGTTAGCGATTAAGCATATATTAGCGCACAAATTGTTAATTAGAAATAATAAGAAAAGTATAAACAGCACAAAAATTTGGGAACAAATCTTTAATATTATTTTGGCGTGGCGTTCCTATCCACTTTCCGTCAGGACATTCTGTATGTGTACCAACACATTCTTGGATTAGATAGAAAATGTAGAAATAATACAAATTATTGGCTTGAGTTGGTTTATAATTGTCTATTGTAGATGCTTTTATGTTTAATTTTTTGTGATTTTAATTTCCTGTACTTGGTTAAAATGATATTTATTCTTAATGTATTATAGGGAAACTCAAAATGGAACTAAAACATTGGAAGCAATATTGTACATAATGTAAATAGTGTGTGAAATGTATAATGGTTTGGCAAAACAATAAAAATGAGTATTGAAAAAAAAAAGAAAGATGTACTGTATTCAATTTCTGCATTATCTCAGCATGGTAAATATGTATTGCTTTCATGACAAGCTTTTATTGCGAGCAGTTCTATATCTTTTTTATATCAACCACATACATAGTTGCCATACCAATAGTTTGAGACCATAATGGAGTTGCTGATCTGCAATGGAGTCCATGATTATCCTTAAACTTTCTCCAGTTCTCCATTTTAAACTTTTGGTTGTGTTTTATCTTGTATCATCAGGCTTGTCAAAAAGTTCAGTAATAGAAGGAATGTTATTTCTGGTTTCATACACAGATAGCAATCTAGCTGTTGGTGTAGTTTTAGAAAACAGTTTTCTGTTCCCCTATCATCTCAGCATAGTAAATATCTGTTGCTTTCATGACACACTTTTATTATGAGCATTTCTGCAGCTTTTTATATAAACCATATACATTTTTGCTATAGGTTGAGGCCACAGTGGTGTGGCTGATCTCTAATGGAGTCCTTGATTATTCTTAAACTTTTATAAACTGAACACTATTTAAAGATGGACTATTATAACACTTAATTGAATTTGCTATTCTAAGCATAGAGAGAATTGTATCTGAAATGGGAATCACAGCATTGCCAGTCATGGATGTTAGGGTGTGCAGCAGGAAACCTGGAATATTCATTTGCCAGCACCATGGTTACAGCATATTGATACGGGAGCTCGCATTTTGCAGAGCATGAGTCTGGCAAAGTAAACAGTCATGAAGAAGTTTTTTTGTTTGTGTTATCTATATGAGAACCACAACTTTCCTTCCCATGGTCCTTATTTTAACTACTTCCGGATGAGCTTTTTCACGCTTGTTTTGTAATGCTTTTAGAATTATTAACTTTTATCATTTTAAATGATAATTATAATTTGTAGAAAACATTCTGCTGCTCTTACATTTCTCACATCTTTTGACAATTTCAGCAACAGGACCACTTTTATTTGTCATGTACTATGCACAGCAACCCGAGGACTTCATCAGTGTCTATCTCCATTCCATGTCAGCTCATCACTCTTATCAATGTATAGTTTTCTGTTATATTTACATAATTATCAGCTGCCTAGAGATAGAACTTCATTCCAGAATTTGACTTTCATCATTAACCTATCATGACTGCATTTCTGGAAATTAATTTTAATGTGTATCCTTTTTTGCAATCAGCTATGCTTTCTGCTGCCTTTGCGTTTGTTTGTTGTGTAGAAAGATTTTTAATATATTGCCTTCTTTATGCTAAAGTGGTACTGCTATAATGTGGGAGAGCTACTTGGTGACAGTAATAATATACCTTGTTGTGTGCCACATTCTTTCAACAGATGAGCTAAGTATTCTGGTTAATGTAAGCTATTGCCTTGCCTTTTTTGCACCTTTTGGTGAGGTGCTGCTACTACTACTGGATGTTAGGGAGGCCATCTTGTTGTTACTTTGATCCTGTCCACCTGAGAGGTCTGTCTTCTACAAGGATGTCTTGATTGCCATTGACTTCCTGCTTTTCATTTCCGTCTACAAGTAAGTTCTTTAGTAACTGAGCAAAGTATAATAGCACACTGAGAACTGACTGTGACTGTTTTTCTGTTTGGTTGCTAATTGGTGAACCTGTAAGGATTGTTCAGGTCTCTATAGGATAAAGGTTTTAATTAGTTAATTTTGTGGATTTTGTGGACTTGAATTAACTTTGTTTCATGTTTTAATTTTGTTTGTTTTAACAATGTCAAGTGGTTACTCTTGGACTTCCAAGACAAACTGAGCTTATGCCTGACATGTCTTGTTAACCATTAAAAAAAAAAACAAAATGAACATATGCATGACATGCCATAGTAACATTATTTAAATGATCTGTCCAGCTTATTCTATGGCTTCCTACATTTGCTTGTTGTTTTACATCATTACTATTAGTATTGGCTCCATTTCTGTTTCATCATGTTTTGTGATACTCTTTAGGAAATAAGCAGTTGCATGTAATTAGTCTTGACCCCTGGCATATTTATTACAGCCAGTGGATGTCTCAGGACATGGGTAGTTGTATATGCTTTTTTTATTTTACATTAAGTTCATCTAAAAAGGCTGTATTCCTAGTGACAATTTTTCAACTCTGAGAGGTGATTTTAACTTGGAGCTGTTAAAAATGTGTTAAAAGTATTTTGAGACTGGTTAATAAATAAAACTGTAAATGTATGTGAAAATGCTCACGTTTCTTTTTTGTCAAAGGATGTATTTTTATGCAATGCTCAATGATCTACTGACAAAGGTTATTGCTTTTTGTCTTTTACTTTGTATTTGACTTAGAACAGTTCCTAAGTATATCGAGGTGTCCTAGGGACAGTTGGTAAATTCAAAGAAAGGTAGTACTACAGGAAGAAACTATAAGGATGGGGCTACTACAGTGGTACACTTCTGACATTTGACATGTTTGAACAGGTTCTGCTATGAAGCCGCTCACCTTTACATCGCTTCAATAATTACTTATTCATTTACACACATAATTACATAATTACACACATAATCTAAGCACAGGTACTTTCACCTGAGTCTATGTGATGGCAACATTCAAAAATGAAAGAAAGGGGTTAAACCCATAGAACCACATCCCTCCTTTATTATTCTCATTTCACGATCAGTCAAACCTGCAGAGGCATGATCGTTTAAAAGGAAGAAAGAAAAATACTTCTCCAAGATGGTGCAATTAAACTGCTTGACTTATGCTCTCTTTAAATATGAGCACATAGAATTTTGTGGTTTCATTCTTTTCAGCAAGAAGGATGTCAACTGATCTACCTGATACTGAATAAGAATACTGAAGTATCATAGAATATTACACCTCCCAAAAATCCAAGAGAAATGATTTTGTTGGGAGTAGTAAAACTTATTCATGCTTTATCAAAAGTTTACTAAACTTCTGCCATGTATGAAATGATAACGAAGAAGGATGTTCCCCATTGAGCACACAAATTTGCAACAGTTTAAGGAGTTTCTTAGTTTTGATACTGCAGTAGGTTGTTCTGGTTCATAGATTCATAAGTTCATAGGTGTGTACTAAACTAATGGCCCTGGAGAGTTTACAAGCTTAGCCCATAGGATTACCCTGGCATCGTGCCACCTGACCTTAGTTCCCAGTGCCTCTGTCGAGTAGAGCCATTGGAGTGATCCCCAGGGTGAATTTTCTATTTCCTATCCACTCATCAAGATGTTTCTTGAAGAGGGCCTTGAGGTGCTCTGTTTGACATGTATGGGAAGTCTATTCCATAGCATGGGCAGTCTCTGGGTTATGAACCTGTCCCTTCAACATGTTCTGTTGATTGTGGTAATGAGGTTGAGGTCTCTGGAGCAAGTGGTGTGGAGGGATTGAGATTTCTTTAGATGGAGCATTTCTAACAGAGCTGGGTCAGACATGGCTTTGTAAGTCAAGCAGAGATTGCCTCTAAGTAGGCAATATGAGACAGAGAATAGTTGGAGTTTTTTGAGTCTGTCCATATAGGACAAGTGTTTAAGGCCTATGATCCTCTTTGTGAGGTACTTTTGCAGCCTCTCCAGTTGTTGCAGGTGTCTACTGAGGTACATGCCAAATGGGGCATTGTACTCACTGATTGGCCTAATGAGGGAAGAGTAGATGGAGACAATGACCTATTTCTTCCTGGATGCAAAACCCTTAGTAATGAGATGCGCCACATAGAAGGACTTTCTGACCACAGTGGCAATGTGGTGGTCAAAAGAGAGGTTGCTGTCACTCTGTATTCCCAGATGTTTTATAACACCTTCTGTGTTCAGTGGACTACCATCCATGTGGTAATTCATGGGAACTGGGTTTTTTCCAATGGGGATGATGACACATTTTTTGGCATTGAGCTTAAGGCCATGGTTCTGACACCAGTCATTGGTCTCAGTGAGGCCTTTCTGTAGGATGTCAGCATCATTTGGGGGAGTTAATAATGGCTCCCAACTTGCAATTGTCTGTGGACTTTGTCAGCCAGAGTCCCGTTGTGTTGGCCTGGACTTCTGAGAAGTAGATACCAAACAGGAGAGGACCCAGGACCGATCCCTGTGGGACTCCAGTCATGACTGGTGGGCAGTCTGATTTGGAGTCAGCTACTTTCATACCGTGGGTTCTATTTGTGAGCCAGTTTGCAACCCATCTAGTGATATAGGGGTTGATGCCTAGCTTAGTGAGTTTTTTTATGATTCCTGAGTGGGGAATGGTATCAAAGGCCTTGGCCAGATCAATGTAGGCTGCATGAACCACCTTGCCTTCATCCACAGCTCTGGTGAATGACTCAAAGAAGTTGACCAAGTTGAGCAGGCATGATCTACCCTTCACAAAACCAAACTGTCTCAGATCCAGAGTATGGAGATTCCCTATATCCTTGTTTATTAGGTCCATGATGATGCGTTCTACAGCTTTGCATATGAGACTTGTCAGGCTAATGCTGCGATAGTTCCCAAGGTCTGTAGGTGCTCCTCCTTTGTGGAGAGGGATGACTGTACCAGTGCGCCATTTGATACGGACAAAGCCTGAGGTGAGGTTGTGATTGAACAGGGCACACAGGTGAGGTGCCAGTTCACTCTGTAGTGTATGTAGAACACAACCAGGAATATTGTCAGGTCCCATAGAAGCTGTATTCTTGGAATTGGGCAGTGCTTTTTTAACCTGTGCAGCAGTAATACTGGGTGCCTGGCAATCTACTGGTATTGTGATTGGTTCTTTGGGGGGAAGAGGGGTAAAGTTGGCACTGAATCTGTTGGCCAGTATATTGGCAATATCTGTTGGCTCAGTATAGGAGGTACCATTGTGCAGTAGCTCAGAGCAAATCTGGTATTGCCGTGGAGATTCTTTACATAACTATAGAAGGCCCTGTGGTTGTCTATGGCAGGGGACCACCAGATTGGCTTCCTATTTTTGGAGGAGAGCATCTTGGTTCTGTTGGGAATGGCGAGATCCATGCATTTGTGTACGTGTTCGCACAGTGCATTGGTGTATGATTCAGCGGTCATGCAACTATTCTGCATTTGCATGGGTGCCATGAAGTTAGCCATCTCTGTTTTTAGTAGCCCAAAGTTAGCTTTGGAGAAGTTTTTCATGGTGGTTACCTTTGCAAGGGGGGGGGGGATTTCCAAGGTGATTAGTTTGTGGTTGGATGTAACCAGGGAGGAGTCGACTATTGGTGTAGAGCAACTGTTGCCCCTGTTAGTAATGACCAGGTCAAGGATGTTGCTATCTGTAGTGGGGTCCACGGCATTGGAATTAATGAATTCCAGGAAACGTTGGACAAGTGTATTGGTACATGAGTAGTTTTCCCAGTAAATGGAGGGGTAGTTGAAGTTGCCCAGTATAAGAGTGTTAGGTTGGACCTTAATATTCTCCAGGGTACTTAGAAATGTGGAGTGTGAGTCTTGAGACATGGTTGGGGACCTATAACAGGCTATGACCTGAATCGCTGTCTTACTCAATGTTAGCTGCACCTGAAGTATCTCTGATAAGTTATGTTGGGCTGAATATGGAAACACCACTGCCTTTGAAGCTTCAGTCCAAGTTCTGGGGCCAAAAGACGTGGAATGAGTTATAGCCTGATAGTGCTGGGATGCTTTTTGCTGACTTGAACCAGGTCTCTGTTGCAATACAAATGTTGATGTTCTCCATTTTAACGAGTGCTTTGAGTGAGTGTATTTTGAGATTTAGACTTCTAGCATTGAGCAGCATGACCCTCAGATTGTATTTGTTTGTAGCTGTTACGGTGGTAATTTGGTCTTTGGAACACTGCTAAAAAAGGCACTATAGAGGTGGCAAGAGCCTTGGCCAGTATCCAGAATCTCAAGGGTGACAGATGCAGGCCATCTCTGGCAAAGCATCGAGGTCTGTCAATCATGTCATCCCAGGTAGACAAATACTGGATCCCTTAGAATGGCACCAGAAACTTAGCCAATTGTTGAAATCAATAATTTTCTGCTTGTACTGTGGTATCATTCTGGGTGATGGTAGGATGCTGCTCAGGGCTATGGTCATACCCGCCTGGGCTACATAATCCAAGAGCTCCTCCATGTCTCTTTTTATGTAGTCCAGGGAGGTGTGTCTTAGGTCATTCACACCCACATCTACAATGACAGAGTCATATTTGTACCTGTTGCTGAGGGACCTGAGTGGGTGTGTTATGCGGTGGGTCCTGGCACCTGACAGGCAGCTGACTGTTACTTTCTCCTTATTCAAACTAGTGAGTGTGACATCAGTTTGCCTCATTATTGAGTCACGTATGACTAGTGTGCTGAGCATGCTGTTTTACCTTAGGAGCTTTGGTTGAGTGGCACACTGTTTAATAGAGTTTTGTGTCTCGTGATCAGTGTTGTGTTGTGGTGGTCGAGTGCATTTCTGACTTGGAGGTCTCTGCTGTTTGCCTAGATTTTTATTGAGAACATCTGCGAAGGTGGGTGTGTGGTTTGTCTTTTTTTGTGAAGGCAGTGCTGCTGTGTGTTCTGGAGGGCTATGTGTTTCATGTGGTGTGGTGCAAGTGTTGACCTTCTCCTCTTGACTAGCTATTCCGGTCTTGGCTGGAGAGTGCATGGCTTCCAGTTTGGATATATAAGTTCATCTCTAGCAAGTCTGAGTGTTGGGAGGTAAGATGAGAGGGTTGTTGGTGTACATGAGGCGGTTATTACATTGCCTCAGGATGCCCAAGTTCACCAGATTAATAGGCGAAAGCACAGGGAACTGACCTTTAGACATGCCTGGAGGGGTGGGCACTAATAATAAGTACTGGAGCTGTTTCCTTGTAGAATGCTTAGTGCTGGTATCACTTTTGTGTGCTATAATAATTGACACAAGAAGTCTGATATGGTAAAGTGCTGGACTAATAAGCTAGTAAAAGTGCAGGAGAGGAGAGAACTAGCAGATCTAAGGAGAAAAATTGAAGAGCATACTTTGGCACCTCTCAGAAGCTTACAAATAGTCCTGGATATAGCAAATTTGTATCTGGACTAGACTAGTTACAGGAAAGGTGGGGAACAAGTGCAAATGCAGTCTTTTAAATCAGAAAGTTGAAAGAGATGGAAAAACTGCCCAAACGGCCAAGAAACTACAAATTCTGGGCCATAAACCACTCCTCTTGTGGTAGATAGGCTACCTAGTGCTTACCACTCCCACTGATAAGCTAGAAAGCTTCCCTCCAACACAGAATGGCTTGGGGGCTCAGAAGCTTACATACAGTCCTGGATACAGCAAATCTGTATATGGACTAGACTGGTTACAGGAAAGGCGGGGAAAGTGCTAAAGCAAGCTTTTAGACAGGAAAGTTGAAACAGATGGAAAAAACTGCCCAAACGGCCATTAAACTAAAATTTCTGGGCCAGAAACCACTCCACTTATGGTAGATAGGCTACCTAGTGCTTACCACTCCCACTGACAAGCTAGAAGGCTTCCCACCAACACAGCAAGGCTTGGGGGGGCTCAGAAGCTTACAAATAGTCATGGATACAGCAAATCTGTATCTGGACTAGACTAGTTATAGGAAAGGTTGCAAACAGTCCTGGATGCGGCAAATATGTATCTGTACTAGACTAGCTACAGGAAATGTGGGAAACAAGCACAAATGCGGGCTTTTAGACCAGAACATTGAAAGAGATGGAAAAACTGTCCAAACGGCCAATAAACTACAATTTCTAGGCCAGAAACCACTCCGCTTATGGTAGATAGGATACCTAGTGCTTACCACTCCCACTGACAATCTAGAAGGCTTCCCACCAACACAGCAAGGCTTAGGGGGCTCAGAAGCTTACAAATAGTCATGGATACAGCAAATCTGTATCTGGACTAGACTAGTTATAGGAAAGGTTGCAAACAGTCCTGGATGCGGCAAATATGTATCTGTACTAGACTAGCTACAGGAAATGTGGGAGACAAGCACAAATGCGGGCTTTTAGACCAGAACATTGAAAGAGATGGAAAAACTGCCCAAACGGCCAATAAACTACAATTTCTGGGCCAGAAACCACTCTTGTGGTAGATAGGCTACTTAGTGCTTACAACTCCCATTGATAAGCTAGAAGGCTTTTCTCCAACACAAAAAGGCTTGGGGGGGCTCAGAAGCTTACAAACAATCCTGGATACAGCAAATCTTTATCTGGACTAGACTAATTACAAGAAAGGCAGGAAACAAGCTTAGAATTTTTTTTCTACAGATAAGCAGCACTAAAAACAATTCAAGTGCAGTGCAAGCTAGCACACTTGAGTGTGTAGCAATATTAAAGTAAGTACAGTTTAAATAAGTGCAATTTATTCAAACTGTATTCTGAATTGAATTCAATTATTGTTTTATTCAGGCTGAACTGTTAAAAAGTGCCAAAAATATACTTATCAGCTAAGAAGCATACTCAGTCAGAAAAGAGGGAGATTCTAGCAAAGTTTTTTTTTTTAGTAAAGTGGAAAAAGAGAAAGGAGAGACAAAAGATAATTCAAGGTTAAGGACATAAGTGGCTTGGCCTTCTCCAAATAAAGACTCATTTTATTGTTGGACCTGTGACCATTGGCAGATATTTATGAAAAATATTTTAAATTGTTGACTAACCATAAGTCATTGGAGATGATTTAAGAATATTGAGTCAAAGCCATTAATATATGTAAAAAGATGAGTTCTGAAATTTTCACTATCCAGTTTCACAGTGAATTACAAGAATTATTAGAACAATGCTACCACTTTTCCAAAACATCCACAATTAATTAAAAGATTATTAAAGATACCTCACAGTAGCAGAAGATTGTATAACGACCTGGCAGAGGGTATAACTCATTGACTGATGATTTTAAAGGAACCTGAAAGAAAAACTGAGGAAGTCAAACTATGTAAAAAAGTTACATTTCAGATAGTTTGCATTGAATGAACTTAAATTATACACATTTGCATACAGTGAGGAAATGTGACATCAGAGAACACAGTACCACTTAATGCTAGCTATTTGTTATTGGGAAATAGGCTGACATTTCTAGTTGTTTTGCAGACATGGCAAACTGAAATAGATCACAAATTTAATTTAGAGGCATTTGAGGCCAATGCATTAATGAATACAACTAGGTTCTGAGAGCATATCAACTAAATGATTCTGTGTTAAATGACTGGGTATGGCACCAGGCAAAAGCATATGAAGATGCAGCTATCCCTCTTCATATATTAAATCTAGCAAAGCAGTACATTCAAAAGTCAGTACTGATGTCTACACATTGGACCAAAATCCTATACTTCTTCCTACCCTTCAACTACTTTCTTCTCTTCTGTTTCTCACAACCCTTCTTCGCTATACTGTCACCCACTCATCATACCCGACTACTCCCCCCACTTTCCTACTCCCTTCATCCTTCTTACATCCACCTATAGAACCTTTTCCCTCCCATCCCCTCCTGTTTCACACTTTCAGTCACTTCTAGTCATTCTCCTTCTTTGAGCAGCCTGTAGTTTACTCCACCAGCTGCTGACTTAAAACCTAAAGCATAAAAGGATGCTGCTTTTTTGCAATGTTATGTCTTATTTTATGCTTACTGAAGAGTGCAATGCTTATCATGCTGACTTTTCCAAATACTATTGAATGATATTTCTATACCATGCATAAACTTTTAAAAAATATCTTTATTAACTAGAATAAGTATACACTTGTAAAACGATGTTTTTTCTACAGTGTTCACTAGATTATGTATACACTTGTAAAATATAGTTTTTTCTTCTGTACACTGCATAAATCTTTATCTAATATATATCATTTTGAGCTTTTCTCCCCAGCCCTCCATTGAAAGGGGGGCTTTGTGCCCAGCCGGACTTTTCCTAGTCAGCAAATGCAATAAATAAATAAATAAATCTTGATTTCCAGTGGTCAGTATTAGACAAGATATTTGTTGCATTTGAAATATTTCTGACTACAAAAAAGTGACAATGATTCGAGTTTTATAAATATATATGCTGCATAATTTCCATCTGTTTGGTCCCTGAAATTCAGAATGTTATGTTGTATTGCTTAGGATAGTATAGCACTGTTTCATAGAATGGCATGTGTCAGAATATAAAATAAGGATGCAAAGGTATAATATATCCGGAGGCTGAATGCAATGTACACAAGCGCAATCCCACAAGCACTTGTGGCTCACTCCCGATACAGTGATGTTGTGGAGCTCCACCAATGAGAATGGCCCCTGCACACAATCCCTTCTTTAGAGCAGTATGCTAATGGGTCCTGCTCTACCGTAATGGCAACACTGTCTGATTCATTTATAAATCAGCCCTTGTCATGACTGTAGTGTTACAGACCAGAGTAGTACTACCCTCCTTCCCAACTTTAGATATTTTAATAACAACCACATGATTCTCTTGAATTAGCTTAGTAGGAGTATTAAGGTTAAAGGTATATGAACCTGCGTCTATGTGTGAAAGAAGCTAAAGATTAGTTTAGTTCAAAGGGAGAGTGATTTCTTTGAAAAGTGTTGCCAGCAAAAGAAAAAAAAAGTTTTAAAGTAACTTGACAAGCAAAGGTCATCAGACATGAACAATAAATACAGTAGCTGTGAAAATATTTGATAATCAGCAAAACAAAAAATGGTAAACGGTGTGATCAAATAAGGGAGTAAATCACATATAATTTAGTTCAACCCTCAGATGAAATGCTGTATAGAGTACATGCATATGCTCTGTAGATGAATTGCTCATTTTTAACCATAGAAGCATGACATTCTGAATATGATAGTTCTGTGCTTAGCTGGAGTCTATCACCTCCCCTCAGTACTCACTTCCACAGGCAGGAAAGCATAGGATAGTGATGGCACTTTGCCAAAATATTGTCATCAACCACAGGCAAGTTGTTTTCTTCTTTCTGTAAAATTATTTACCCTGCACATGAAATAATGCAAAATGTGTGCAAGAAACAGACTTTTTGCTAACAATTTCAGAACTGTATTATTTTGTATTGGATTTCCTTTGTTCTAAGCTCCGAACACTAAAGACATTTATTTAGAAAAATGAAGAGTGCAAGATCTAACACTTTTTATCTTCCTTGGGGAGTATGGCCTCTGTATGCTAATGCATGTGGGCAAGTTTGTCATACTGCTTTGTCTAGCTGTGGACAACAGGGTTTTACTGATTAAGCAGTTTTGCTATATATTTATTAGCCTGGTTTGCTGCTGTTTACTGGTATAGCAGGACTGTCGACTTGTCATATCTACTAAGTTTGGGCACACTAATAATCTATTCTAACTTATACTAACTTTTTACTAAAACAAATGCTTAGTGTTTTAAAATAGTGTTGCTCTTTAAAATACAGAGGGCTAGACAAGCCACCAACCATGTGAACATTGGGATCTAGGTGATGTGGTCACTGTTGATGTTATGCCCACCAGCATAGGAAAAGGAGATTGATGCACAGACATATATATATATATATATATATATATATATATATATATATATATATATATACACACACACACACACACACACACACAAAAACACAAATGCACACAAACACATACATAAATACATACATACATACATGCATACATGTATATAAATATAATACATAAATGTACATATATGTGAGTGTAGTCCTCTTATTTACTCTTAAACTTGTGCCCATATCATATGTATATTAATTTGTACAAAGATAAATCAATGCATGCATACATCAATGTTGTTGACTAGTGGGTTTGCCAAATGCATTTTTGCCACTGGATTTGGTTTCGGTTAATAAGGTAAGTGGTCATGGTATTATGAGTGGGAGTGTCTGTGTGTTTGTGTGTGTGTGTGTGTGTGTGTGTGTGTGTGTGTGTGTGTGTGTGTGTGTGTGTGTGTATGTGATTGTTTGTGGGTTAGGTTTAGAATAAATACTAGGCAAGGGGATGGAATTAATGATGTGTGGGTTTACTATTAGAAATGCGAATAGTAGTTGTTCGAAAGTAGTGTTCACCAAAGCGGAATCACGAATGTCAAAACATTGAATGCACATAATATCGATTCAGGTTATCGAAAATGTCAAATATGTCGAATTCGACATTATTCGACATCGAAGCAGTTCCTAATGCAATTGCTGGAAATAGCCATACATATGCTGCGGGTGTCCTGCAACCTGATGTTAGAAGTCACTGAGACAGCTGGAAGTGTTGCTGACACCTCACAATCATAGCCATTTGATTTTCCATGCATACGCACACAACAGTAAGACTGACATCTTCCCCAAGTACTGTAGTACGGCTGTATATTCCACTCCAAACGTTTTTTTTTTTTTTCTGTCTGCATTGTGACATATAACACACGAAGTGACACCCAAACAATGTGACATACCTCATGCACATTCCAACGATCTTTGGTTCCTAGTGTACTCCACACATACGTGCTACAGTTCAATACATTAGTGCTGTGTTTTTCCATGTCAATACATCTAAAATGAACAGTGTTTTGCAACAAGTGTAGTAAAGCCCCTACAGGTGAATGTATCTCATTTATCCAACAACTTTCTAAATGCTTCCTCTCTGTCCAGTAGACGTTTATGCTTCGATGAAGGTGGTAGACAAAGTAGTAATCGAGATAGTAGGTCTTCCACATGATTTTTCTCCAATTGTATTGAATGTAAGATATCGTAAATGTACAATGTTTTCCTCCCTAGTAGACTACAAAGGTGGTGACAACAACTTTCAACTGCATTCTGTGATCTTGGAAACCCTTCTGTACGTGTCGTGATGACGCCAAAATGAAAGGTCAAATAATGGTGGTATTCTTTCCTTTGTACAACCCCTCATCCCATATCTTCTAGGCTTACCAAATAAGTAGTTTTCTTTAAAAAACACACATAATCGTTGTTCACTCTCAGACATTTCACATTCAATATCATTGAAAGTAGGTACAACATCCTCGGGCTTTACAAACGCTAATGCTGGTAATTCCTTGCACAGTACAGAAAATTCCCTACTTTGTCCAAACTCAGCAACTAGGTGCAGTTTCTGGAATTGTCACCATATTATTTGGAAAAAATGAAACCAGCATCCTTTGGCTGGTGAGGTTGGAAATTGTCTTGTGATGGCGTTAACCGCTCCCCTCTCAAAATCACTTAATATCATTTTTAGTGCTAAAGTCAGAGTATGTTGTGTACATAACTGTATAACAGTATCCCAAAAATTGATTATAACATGCTTCTGTTTTGGAAGCAAGCAGTCCGTACACCATGGGTATAACTTTCCTATGTTCACCATGTTGTAGGGGACAATTTATGCTGTATATTTGCTTAAAATCTGATGTACGGATAGGAAAAGCGCCATCAACCATTATAAAATCAGCATTATACAGTACCTTAAGGTTATTTACAGTACATATTATGACTACTTGTTAAGACTGGACCCCCTCCCCAGCATGTTGAATTAGGAAACTACCACTCTTAATTGGTATCATTTCACTTGTAAGGCCCCTTAAATTAGTAAATTCTTTAAATGCAGTCGCTTTAACTTTATTCCTTGTTCTCACTACAACTTGCTTCAAGGCAGTAGTGTTAGGTAGATCAACTGTAATATCTGTTGAACATGTGGCCAACACCTCTGACACTACTCTGCAAGGATCATCTGTACTATGTGTGACTCTTCTTTTAATTGCTTCTTTAACCTTAAGACAATTTGGTTTGACGGGGTTGGGTGCATGAAAATGGCCAGTTATTTTCAACAATATTTAACCATTAACATCAGCCTCTGTTATACATCTTCCCTTACATTTTTCAGTCTGTTTCAGGGAACAGCACCAATACTTCCTATCACCAACCATCTTCTCTAAATAATATATATAGCCTTCAGTTACAAGCATCTGTTTCCCCTTTTGTGATTTCACTGTACCATATACTGCACGCAATTCTCCAGGAGAAATGTTATTATGCTGTCCGTAATCAACCTGCCAAGACACGTATATAATGCATAATAGCCTGTAAGAAAATACTTTCCATACCATCTGTACATACAAATATACACTTTCCTAAGTGGAAACGGTACTATTCTGTATTTGTCAACAATACAGTACAATAAACGGCATTTGCATTCCTTATCAGATAAACTTACTTATGGTAACACTATGCTATCAACTATATACTAAAACATAAGTCAAGCACATTTCCAAATTTGCACAACTATTATGGCTATGCCGTTCACAATGCACATTTCCATGTTACTCTGTATTAATTTACCTCTGACGTTGACTGCATAATTCCCTCTTTGGCAAACTTTATAATCCACAACATTCACAAGATTTGCTGTAATCACCACTTTTTCACTGTGTAAATACAGTTATGTACGTCAATGACTGTGCGACTATCTATTTTGTCACATACCATTGGTCGAATACGTTACTATGAATTTACTGTGCAAATCATACTTATGTGATTCGATAAGCTGACATTCGACGTCATGCAAGGTATTGAGTCTATTCGGCAATTTCATATTCGAACAAATACTATTCGCATTTCTAATAGTAAACTGATGTGTGTGTGTGTGTGTGTGTGTGTGTGTGTGTGTGTGTGTGTGTGTGTGTGCGTGCGTGCGTGCGTGCGTGTGTGCGTGTGTGTGTGTGTGTGTGTGTGTGTGTCAGGGGGGGTGTCAGTGTGTGTAATTGTTTGGGGGTTAGGTTTAGAGCAAATACTAGGTAAGGGGATGGAATTAGTGATGTGTGTTTGTGTGTGTGTGTGTGTGTGTGTGTGTGTGTGTGTGTGTGTGTGTGTGTAGGGGGTGGGTCAGTGTGTGTAATTATTTGGGGGTTAGGTTTAGAGTAAATACTAGGTAAGGGGATGGAATTAGTGGTGTGTTTGTGTGTGTGTGTGTGTGTGTGTGTGTGTGTGTGTGTGTGTGTGTGTGTGTGTGTGGGTGTCAGGGGTGTCAGTGTGTGCAATTGTTTCGGGGTTAGGTTTAGAGCAAATACTAGGTAAGGGGATGGAATTAGTGATGTGTGTTTGTGTGTGTGTGTGTGTGTGTGTGTGTGTGTGTGTGTGTGTGTGTGTGTGTGTGTGTCTATGTACGCACGCATTAGTGTGTGTCTGTTTGTGAGTTTATGTAACAAAAAGGGCTATGGGGGTAGTGTTGTGGGTGTTCCACTTTGTGTGTGTATGTGTCTATATCCAAGTGTCTGTTGTAGTGGTACTGTTAGGGAAAGGGATAAGTGTAACTTAATATGTAGGGTTTGGGTTAGAGGCAGGGACAGAAAGACTGTGATATATGCACAGGCATGTGCGCGCACACACACACACACACACACACACACACACACATATATATTTGTAATATAGATCGATAGATAAAGAGAAAAAGATGTTTATGCACTCAGATGTGTATATGTATACATATTGAAAGGAAATGAAAAAGGTAAAATAAATTGCTCTCAGAAACAAAGCTGTTACTATTGACTATTTACTTAAATGCTGTATGTGTCATTATTTACCTGTTTTGATTTGACAAGCTAGCTAACTGTCGATCTCCTGGGGCACCCATAACATTAAGATGGCATTTTCTTAAGAGTGTAATCAATCAGAGCAGTGTATCTGTATTAATAGCTAATCATTTTAGAAGGTTGTGAAATGAACAGTAAGATGTGTACAGAATGAACGTGACTAGTTTCTTTGTCACCTTTATTTTTCTTACTGCTTTACTTCCTTCTCACGGTTGATACCTTTTTTAGCACATCTGCACTGCAGTAATGCAGTCTAATATCTCCAACAGAAATGTTTTTGTAGTAACACTGAAATGAAATATAAAGATACTTGCTATAAAACCTTTAAAACAAGGCAGACGTATAGCCAGTAATTAATTTAAATATGAGAGTAAAATGGTCTTAATTTGACCCTCCCTGCTAATTTGAGAACTTAATATTGTTGCCTTTGTAGATGTCGTGTTCCAGTTTCTACATAGTGTTTCAGGCTATATTGTATGTTCAACAAACAAAAGCATGTTATGGATAATTGGGTTTAGCATGTTTTTTTATGTAAATCTTTCTGAGTGTGACATATCCAGATAGCGTCCCTTGTTGTTCTGATCCACGTTTTAGGCCCAAAGCCAAAGTATTTTATCTTTTGCTGCATTATATGATCTTCCAATTAGCTGTGGTTTATAATACTCTCATTTTGGTGGCAGCACTGTAGGGGGAGGGGGAGGTCTGATAGTTCTGCTCGAGAGGCAAAAGAAGGGGCTTATTATGGAAAGTGCAGAGGTTGTGCAGTAGCTGAGTTCTGTTGCGAAGTTTGCAGATAAGGAAAAACTGGCCCTTGAGCATCTATTCTATTCTGTATATTAACACTTCTAATCTGCACTGCTGATAAAACTGCAAGCCATTTGCCTTTGGAGGAATTAGTTCTGCCTTACTTGTGTAACCAGGCGATGGTGATTAACCTTTAAACTGTCCAATATTCTCAGCAGACTCCTGCTCCCAGATTAGAAATGATTTAGTTATGACCAACTAAATTAACAGTTTCTTGCTTTCTATCTCTCTCTCTTTGCCTCATTCTCTTTCTCTCTGTTTTTTTCTGCATTTCACTTGTAAATTCAGCCTGTGTGACATATAAATCCAGAAGATGCAAATTCTTAGTATTTCTCCTTTAACTGGCTGTGCATTTTTAGGATTTATTTTCTGCATAAAAAGACGGATCAAAAGTTATTAGCGGTGTACTGTGCAGAGAAATAAGACAACAGAACATGATCAGGAAGATGCATATGGTAGTCTGAATTATTTTGACACTGATTTAAAATCCATAAATGCCTTGTGGAAAATACTGGTATAGAT
Source organism: Protopterus annectens (assembly GCF_019279795.1). Classification (NCBI taxonomy): domain Eukaryota; kingdom Metazoa; phylum Chordata; order Ceratodontiformes; family Protopteridae; genus Protopterus; species Protopterus annectens. The sequence goes on along the minus strand of NC_056725.1, from coordinate 345,822,340 downwards.
AAAAAAATGGGCATCCTTGGGCAAAAAGGTATACTTCTAAGAAGGCACCAAATGTGAACTACTATACATATGGCATTTTTGTAGGCTAGTGAAAGAGATTGGCATTTAATTTATGAAGAATACGCAGAAACTGATTATTTAAAAAAAAAAACTTGCCTTGTTTGATTGCACAATTATTTGTTTTGCCACAAGGATGCTTAGTGCTAGACAACAGGCAACCTCTACTTGTACTGGTAAATCTCTGAGCTCTGTAAAGATACTGGGATAATTGTATTAAAGATGGCATTGTTCATTTAACTCAATCAAGATTCAGGATTTACAGTAAAAGATACTAAGGAAATGTACTAACAGTTGAGCTCCCTTTAGAAGCTTAACATTAGCTTCCACCTTAAAATATTGTTCAAAATGTGCAGAATTGTAATCTACAATGGTCTTTTTTCTTGTACCAATGTAAATCACTCATGCTGCCTTCTTTGCCACTATTCAAAAGATCATAATAATTTCCTTGTGCCCATAGCACAAAAAAATCAATTATTTCCCCACAAAGACTTGAAAGTACTTAGCGAGTGCTGCAAGAAAAGCTGAGGGTTATATCAAATTGAAATTGCACTCATTACACACAACACAATTAGTTACCACTAGTCTGGACGACGCTTTAATTCTGAATGGCATATCTATATTATTACAGAAACAAGCATGCAAATGGTATTGTTCCGGATTTGCAGAAATCAATAGGATATGCTGCTGCGTGTTTGGTGGCCACTGTCACTCAGTCTGCTGTGGATTTGAGATAATGTCTGCATTTGAATTAATGAAGGAAGCATAAGACATTATAAGTGACACACAAATAAAAGAAATGGATCCATGATATTTGCAATTATTCTGTTTGTATTTTTGTTACATATACATGAATTTCTCTTTTTTTATTTTTCAGTCAAACGATCAATGAAATGCTAATGAAGGATTATGTTTTCTGTACTGTAGAGTCATAGCTAATGGTAATATTTTAGTATGTTTTATGGCTGAAAGCTTATATCAAATGCATTAATAATTACCAAAATATGGTTACTCAGTGATTTTTTTTTAAAGAATAAAAAAAAATCTGCTTTTGTTTTGCTGGATCGGTAGAAACAGATAAATGTCTGCATTACCACGGTTTTACATTAATTACAAAATGCCTGTGTTGTTATTTTTAACCAGCTTTTGAATAGTTACTTCTCTGTATAAATTAACAGCCAGGAATGACATTAAGACAAAAGCAATTAATTTCTTGAAAGAAATGAATAAAACTTCGTACAAATATTGTTGTGTATTCTGCCAGTAATGCCAACAAAATCAATGACATTGGTGTTATTTAGGGAAACATCAAAGCAAATTTTAAATGAAAATCCTTAAATATAGTTCCAGAAAAGTAGAAACAGTTACTCGCCACTGGATTTCATGTTTTCCTTCTATTGTTCATAGAAAAATTGAGTATTTTTGTTGTTACCTGCTGACATGGGTTAGACTGATGAAAGTGGAGTAAGCTATACCACAGTACTGAGTGGTTATGTGCAATAATTCTACAACTTTTGCATCCATATTTTGTGTAACATTTATTCTTATTTCTAACATTTATCCAGAGGCATTTTATTGTATTATATTTAATGAATAAAATAAGAAGGGACTCAGAAGTAAGCTCTTTGCGGAGCTTTGGAGGTTTTGAAATTTTGTGCAGCATGACTTAAAAGTAATTTGACGTTTTCTACTTTTTCTTGGTAGCTTAACAAATGATGTGATATCATTGGGGTTTATTTCTCCTTTTAATTCTGAGACTTGATAATCTAAGTTTTCAAAAAATGAGTAAGTGGGCTTTATGCAAAGTGTTTCAAGATTATAGTTTATATTTCTGCAACTAATCAGAGATGTTGCAAAATTCTTACAAATATTCTGTCAAACTCTTAATGGGCTTTTGACTTTATAACAGAAATTGAATCCATACTGTCACCCATCTAATAATCAAATATGTTCTTTCGACATGGGTGCAATGTCTGAATGTTCATAAAATTGGGTGGGGGTTAATTATTGGCTTTACCAGCCTCCCCAGAGTTTTGAAGAGTTGACATTTGCTCATCTGAGGCAGTACTCTCTTTAAGAATTGATTGATTGTATTTATTGTTTCTTTGGGGTGGGGTGGGGTGGCTGAATTTAAAAGTTTAGAATGTATGGAAAGGATTGAATAGTTGCAAAAAAGCATTTAATTATAAACTAGTCTTTCTTTTGCTACTGCAGTCAAAAGGTTTACATGTACAACATGTTTCTCTAAATATCAGTAAAGGCATACTCACCATTCTCACATAGATGCTCTACAGATCAACAAAAAATATCCACTTCATGTACTTAACTATTCACTTTCATTTCCCTTTATGAATTGGAATCAATACTGTTTTTTCGAAAAACCTCATAAATGACAAAGGGCAAAATAATGGACATTCAGCACAGATTAGTGCATTGTAATACTGAGCAGAACCTATGAATGGGAACTTTAAGAGAGTAGGGTAACTTAGTCGTCCTGAATATGCAACGAATTCTGGATGATACTCTGTATGATACTCAGCACACTCATGTCTTATGGCCACTAACTAATCAGAAATTACAGGAGTTACCTCAGTTTTCAAAAGAGATTACCTAATGCTTTGCATGGTGGATAAGCATGCCATTGCTTTGTAGACATACCCTAGACTTTTACTGAATTTTCTAATCTCATTTAGTTGCTGTATACTCCATAATGTGGTGATTAACCACAATAACTGATGTTCTGCATTGTAATTCTCTCTTGTGATACATTTTGTTACGTTATTTCATCTTCCCTTTGATTACAATTTGTAATATGTGTGTGTGCTTCCTGCCAGGATATGTCGTCAAGTGTATGTACTTGATTTTTTTTTTTTTGTGTGTGTGCTTCTGGCCTGTGTCATGTCTGCACATCAGAAAATGTCATAAGACCAGCTCACCTACCCAGGTAACAAAAAATAAAATAGCATAAAATAAATGAAGATACAAGGTTTATAAGTTAATTCTTCCTTGCCACCCTCAAATACATTATGCACACATACATTTCCAGTTTTTATTCCTTTGATTAGACAAACCATTGAGTACTATTGTGTGCAGAGATAGTTTATAATGGGCATGTTCGACCGGATTGCTTCAATTATAATTGACCAAAGGGGATAAATCACTGATGTTTGAGAAGTGCAACATTTTACTCTTGTTCCTAGTTGCAGCAATAGGAATTGCCCTTGGTGGCTCTTAGACAACCAGCCGGATCAGATGGCATCATGAATACGCGAAGTCTCAGGCATTTATTAACTTTCTTTCAGTGGCTGTCAGAGGGGGGCTATGAATGGTTATGGCAGCAATGCTGACAATATGCTCATCTGGATCTGGTGGTTAGAGAAGTGACTTCTACACTGGCATGTGAATTTAGACTACTAATCTTTAGAGGTAACACTACTGAAGTGGAAAAACATGGGTTAAAACGCCACATACCACAGTACTGCTCTTCCCCTTTCTCCACAAATGTTAAAGATTAAACGTGTGCAGTTTCTTTTTCAATTGTTTGCCATAATAGTGACAACTTTACATTAACAGTAACTATTGAACTTAATTGAACTGGTAAACAAATGTATAAATAATGCGGGGGGGAGGGCAGAGTGAGAGGCTGTGATAATACCAGCCTGAATTATGTCCAGTGTCTTCCCTTAAACTGAGCTCTTTCTACATTTCCTCAGTCAACATTGTTCACTGCTTCCCAATTCTGCTGTTTTTGACACTTAATTCTTCTGTGGTTGGTGAGGAAATGGCAGACCGTTCAAGCCACAACACTGGAGAGACAAGCTGGACCAACTTACCATGTCTATTCCTAATGCTAGGGTGCTTTAACACAGCTTATCTCCAAAGTACTGGACAGTGTTGCTGAACTTAATGACATTGCCTTGGCCAACAAAATGGAGACTGACAGTTGCAGTGCTAAAGATTCTTAGATGGAGTATTCTTTGTTATTCCATGCAACCACGTACACAAAAGCAGAGTGGTAATATTACAGCACCAGGCCGTGTTCCTCCAGAATAAAATGGAGGATCTTAAAACCAGACAGTGCAGAAACAATTTACAGCTAGATAGATTAAAAGCAAGTCTTGAAACACAAGATATGGAAGCCTTTAATTGTTGCAGCTTTAGGCATGTCCCACAAAATCTCGATGGAACGTATCCACAGTTCTATAAAGACTCTGTCAAGGAATTGCCAAGCATTGAAAGCTATATACCTAAACTTATAGACTTCAGAAACAAGCAACTTCTCCTATGGAAGACTGTTTATGGGACACTGTATTTTTTAATTATAATGTATACCTATCACAGGTCTACTCCATAGCAGCCATTAAAAAGTGCAGGGTTTTGTGTAAGTCCACCAAGTACGCTATAATAACATTTACAATTTGTTTTCTATAAACCTGACAGATTAACCAGTGAGTGGCAGAATGGGAGCCATTTATTTGAGTTAACAAATGGTCTAATTTCTGCAGTGGAATCTACTGAGGCACACAATTTTGAATGTATCTGTTTGTTCAGATGTGCCCCTGTCTATGTCTGCTCATGAAACACTTGTTGAGTGCTCTTATAGAAGTACTGGTCCAGGGAAACTTACAGCAATTTCAGAAATCATTAGGACTAGCACTCATTTCTGTTGTTTATGGACTCTTGGATTCATAAGCTTAGTGCACAGTGACATACAAGCACTGCAAGCATTCCATTTAGTTTACTGCTCTTCAGGATTACAGTTCAGAGTTATGGATCTTGGTCCATTACAGCAGTGTAAAAAGATTTCTTTGCTTTATGAAGTGCACACAGGGGCACATTGTAGCAGAGGCAATAAAGGTCTTCAAGCCTATCAAAGTACTAGAAACAGTCATCCTCACAATAATTGTCTAAGTTGTTCTTAAAAATGTCTAAACTAGTACTTACTTTAATATAATTTACTAAGTCTATTCCACGCATCAGTTATTGTCTCAGAGTAACTGTTAGTACATCTGTCATTGATATATAAGCTCCTATACAGGTTGACTATTGATACTGTACTATTTGATAATCTCAAGCACTCCAAGAGGTATTTGTCTCTAAATGCCCTATATACCAAAATAAGGTCTCCTAATAAATCTCTATATGAAACACTGTACAAATTCCAACATTTAATCTTTCATAATAACTTAACCCTTCACATGCATGGTATATCTCTACTGTACTCTTTCCAAACACAGTCCTGTACGTAGTGTCCAGTGCCCAGTATTACTTGCTCCAGTCCATGGCCCTGCAGCTGCTGTTCTGTGTTGTGTTGTGGAATAGTGTGACACAGCATAGTAGAGATCAGGTGTGCACTAAGGTATAATTTGAATGCCTTGGTACATCAGTATCCGTTGCTGTGCTATACTCTTCCATCATGCCTGGCTGTGACGTAGAAGGATGTTTTCAGTTATTAAGCATAACATTACCATATTATGATAATGAAAGGATGTGATGCACTTTGAGATCCACTTGGGCGATAGCACTCAACACCCCTGTGTTGGGGGCAGGGCAAGTTTACATGTGGAAGCAGGCGGATTTGCCTACACTACACGGTGCTCCATTGCTGGCAGGGATGTTCCTACCATACATTGGTGGTGTTGTGCTTTTTTTTTTTTTTTTTTTTTTTTTTTTTTTATAACAACACTAATATGTCTCGTAGCTCTGCATACTAAGCAACATACTAGCAGGGAAGGGGGTTACTGCAATGACAGGTGAAACAGCATGAGACTGCATGCTGCAGTTCCATTGGCTATCCCATCTGGACCAGCAGGTACTTTGATGCTGTTCTAATTGTGAATCGGGCAGGTGGGAAGGGGTGTTTGCATACATACTTTGCTCATGGAGTAGTCCTATGTCTACATAATGGGAAAAGACTATGTACAGGGCATGACATCATTGTGTACTAGGGTTTATACTTCCCCAAGGGCTTTGTTATATGGGTATTCTCTGTGGCAGCCTTGCTTCATGCTGCACACATTTATGAATGCCACACAGAATGTCTACTAACTTGGGCAGTTCTTTATCTGGCATAGGAAGACCTCTAAGAGTGTATTTTGAATTCCCACAGAACTCTCTACATCAACCATTTATGCATCAGTGGCCAAAACCACACAGGTTTTAAATCTGTCAGCAAGACTCATGACCTTTTCTCAAAGGTATCTAAATCACTTAGGAAGACTATTAGCTATAAAGGAAAGAACAAACCTGGGCTGACTTGTTCTCTTTTTGATTCCATGGTTATAACTTTCAGACATGCTGCAGTTTTGCTCTTGGCTCATTGATTTATATCGCTGGTAGGAGTAAATTCTACAGCTTAGTACTTGAATTATTATAGAGGCACTCTCCCCTTTTGCAAAACATTTCAGTGGTTCGGTTAAGTTATTATTTTATTGGATCATACTGCTAAGGTTATTAATATTTGTTATTGGTTGGTAACACCTTACACGTTTACATTTTTCATGTCTAGATCTCTTCCTTTGCTAGCTTATGTTATTTAGTACAATGGCACACTTCACTTTGAGTGTTAGGAATGCTAACTCATCAATTAAAAGACATTCCTTGCTGAAATATTCAAATCAGATTGAGGCTAGCATTCTTTTTCTAGCACAAACTAATGAATGCTGGTAGACAATGGTTGTCTCTTCTTGGATTGGAAGGGTCCTATAGATTACACTTTGACTGGCTGCTAAGAAAGGTGCGTTGCTAGTTTAATGAAAAAAAAAAAAAAAAACAGTTTGGGTGGTTCCCCAATAATCATGTGAAAAAGAAAGAAGGCAGATGGATTCTATCAACATATAGTACAACACAACTCATGCGGGTATTACTATATGTAATATATTTGGGCTCATTGTAGATGTCCCAATCACCTTTACCTCTTTTTTCCACTGTTGCAGCTGGTTTTAACCATGCCCAAACACCACTAATTACAAGATGGGGTTTTATAATGTTGGTATTCCCTACTACTTTGTTCTATGCTACATGCAGAAACCCATCTCAAGGTGCAAGCAATTATTAAATATTTTGTTGTGAACTAGATTTAACAGGTGTGTGGCCTGCCATTAACTTGGATGAGCATGTATTTAGCTACATATCACTCACATCCCTAAAAAGGAATAATTTATACTTTCTTCTTATCTCACAAACCCTGGCAGATCAGATTGAAAATATGACTGTTTTACCTTACCCCTCTCTGATCACAATGCACCTTGCAGATTGTCATGGTTTCATCTACCAAACCTGAAAACAGCTGGAGTGGTGGAGCCATTCTTTTCTACCGATCCTCACTTAAGGTCGTACATATTATCAGCAGTACACTCATAACTTGCTCTCAGCCCATTAACGGTAACAATATTTATACACTAGTTGTTTTAAAATTGAAATAAGACCTTTTGCAATGCAGAAAGAGTGAAACTGTATAAACAACATGATTGTGACATCAGGGAACTAGACAAGACATTTCTAGACTCTTATCAGAAGGGCAAGATGCCTGAACTCAAGAACAAGAATGACACAGCTGACAACAAATGTGTGACAGCTGTCCTGTGGGCTGCTCTCAAACAGAAGTCTGAATAGTAACTTAGGATGACCACAGTGCAGTCCTGGGCTTGTAAAAATGTGTCAGGGAAATTATCAGTCCAGCTTTTCAAGGTGAGATGAGTAGCAAGTTCAATCCATTGCAGTTCAACCCAGAAAAAGAGGATCAGTGGTTCAAAAAGTGTGCAAAGTGCATTTAAGTTGTTACTCTCTAAATGACATGAGGCAGATCGTGTCCTCGCCATGTGACATCTGCCCTGATTTAACAGTTCTCCTGAATATCCGAACTGCTCCTCAGCTGTCACAACTCAAAGTATATCAGCTGAGGAGGTTACTTACATGTGATGAGCTTAGTACTGCAATTAAATCTATACCTTCTGAAAAACGTCCTGCTCCTACTAGCCCTTTAAGAGAATTATATCCCTGCCACTTCACCTTTACTGCTTAAATTATACAGTGACGACCAAGGGACATGATATGCTCCATGCATCTAAACAGCTCCTCATTGTGATAGCACCCAAGCTGGGGAATAATTTGAGGGAATCGGCTAACTAACGTCCAAACTTTCATTACTTTTGTTTTTTTTCTGGTCCCGGCTCTGAAAATTGCCACTCTGTTTTGGTATCTGATTGACAATAACCAAAATGACTTTACTTACTTTAATTGGCAACCAACATTCTCATCAAGTTAACTGAATTTGAAGAAGCTTCTGGTCTGATTAAATGAGGATATTTATAGCAGATCTTAGTAACCTTTGGATTTCTCCACTTTCTGCACTCTGTGGTCAAAGCCTACTATTCTAGCCTAATGACCATGTAGTTTTAATTCTGATATCTGTCCCCATTCCTTGAGGTTAAAGGTAAAGGCAAGGCTGTCACTCTTCCCTAGTTTCTTTCCTTATTGGCTACTGAACCATTAACTTAGTATTAAATTCAGATAAATGGCTGCAGGAATATACTTGCTTCTGATAACTGCACTTTTTGCACGTTGAATCCTGTATAAGACATCATGATCATAGCCAGCTCCTTACCTTCTTTTACATAAATCTCTCTCTGTAAATTATTAAATTGTTAGGGCTATATACCTGCCCATTTAAGTACTTAGTAACTTTCATGTATACTTTAGTGTCTAAAATGCTCAGCCTCATCTTGCAGTCGCTGTGCGAGAAATGCCATGTACAGGTGCATATATGGAAGGCATTTCATCTGTACCTGTTGGGGTAAATCAGAGCAATAGATGTTACGGTCTGTCCAGCCATATTGTGCATAGCCCATTACATCATCATAGCCTTTACAAACAACTGGTTCATCAAAGTTTCCTTACAATTCCTTCAGGTTACTTGGAGAGGGGGTGCAGAAAATATTGGAAAGCAGTATACATTCAGAGGGTAGTTTGCAAAACTTGGTTTTCCAAGCATATTATAATGTGTTCCAACATCAGCAAATATTTTGTCAGAAATATGTGTCTACCCCAATATGAGCTGTTATAGGGAATTATATTTGGAGAAATGAATCTCATGAAATTATACTGCTGTATACTGAATCTCTTACCTCATCCCTCATAGCTATATCTCATTAGGGGCATCACAGATAACACTAAGGACCTTAAAACATTTGACGTCGGTATATAACTGACACAAACATTTCCTTATGGGGACATCTCAAACTTGAAGGGGGAGAGAGGACACATCTGTCGAATGGTCTGGTTAGCTAGTAAGGAGGATTGTGCATATTGCTATATATAACACTAGTTGATTGAAAGAGAACAACGTTTATAATCTTCAACTACCTGAGGTAGAAATTATCTCTTTCCTAAAACCAGTTCAGGAGATGCCTACACATCCACCTTTATCTTCAGATTTGAGGTTCTACTGTACAACCTCCCCCCTCCCCTTAAAGAGGTCACTGACACATCTAGGCTTTGAAGCTAACAGGGTATCAGGGTTGGGGTAGTTCACTGGTGCAAAAGTGTCCAGCAGATAGATGCTGGTCAATCATGAGGTAGAAAAATGTTCCTATTGTTTTCACAATAATTATATTTCTTGTTTGTTGCCTCATGCATAAAGTTTGCTTAAAGGTTTGAACTGTTTTCTTTTGGTTAAGTTGAACTGGTTATTGATTATGTTGTATGCTTATGAGATTTCTGTACATAGTCTACAACAAGCTTTTCTTAAAAAATGCACATCATGAGGGTTCCAGGAGAATGTAGCTATCAGGCTGCACAAATTCTGGATCTGCCTTAGTGTGTCACAGCTATGTTACTATATCACATTCATTGCATCAAAAGAGCACAAGCAAGATGTTCTGAAGATGTCAAGGGTGTGGTTAGCATGTCTAGGTAGAATCCCTGCAATCCAATCAAAACATCAGCTGGTGGGGCTAAGATACCTCTCAAGTGGGACTTGCACAGGTGTGACTGCAGACTGGAAGAAGCCATCTCTTTTGACTCTAAGAAAACTTTGCTCAGCTGTCCTCTGGAATGCAACATTGAGACTTACATTGAATTAAGACTTGGAAAATGGTACTCTCCCCATAGACAATTATGCTGCTACTGTACCTTCTTTCACTTTGGAAATGAGATTTCAATGCTTGAGAGCTAAACAGTCTATTTAATCATTTTAACCATACCTGTGCTTTATATCGGTATTGCAATATTTCTTGCTACTCTTCTGTTTTATATATAGTCTCATTTCTATGGTTGTTTCCTAATTATAGACTACAGACTCACTCTGGCATCCTTCAGGGTGTGTATTAAACATGCTTATGATATACACATATTGTTAATTACTATGCTCATTCAGGCTTGTTGTTTTTCACTATAATATCTGCAGCAACTTCGTTTTTTATTACAAACCTCTTGTTTTGTACAGTTATAATGTCATATCATGCATCCTTTGATTGGATTTTTTTTTTTGCATTGCTGCTAGACATTTTCGGAGTTTTACATCAATGTAAGTCTCAATCTCTCTCTCTCTCTCTCTCTATATATATATATATATATATATATATATATATATATATATATATATCTATGGGTTCACTATGAAAGACCTAAAACCCACAAGACCGACACCTGTAATCCCGAGACCAAATACCTGAAAGACGAGAAGACCGACGGACCACAAGGGGGAAATTCAAAATGGCGAATGATCAACACACATATAGTACACACATACACACAGTGTCCCCCCAAACCCATACAAATAATACTACACTATAGTTAAGCAGGGGGGCAAGCCACCCTGCACCCCCCATGAGGGGGGCTGCCCCCCACACCTCCCCTACTTTAATATTGTAACTCCGAGATCGCGCAAACACACACACAAGGCAAACTCACACCCAGACATTACAGTCCCTAACATACACACACCACAGGCACAACACACACTAACACACACTAAAGCCCCTCACAAATGCACTTACACACAGATACTTACCTGAACTGCAACACCAGAAGCGCTAACTCAATATCCCTTAAAATCGGGATTTTGAATTTCGCGCTTCTGGTCTTTCAGTAATGTGGGGTATCGGGCATCTGGTCTCGGTAATTTGGGCGTCGGGATTCTGAGCTTTTGGTATTTCGTAGGGGACCTATATATATATATATATATATATATATATATATATATATATATATATATATATATATATATATATATATATATTTTATATATATATGTATACATGTGTATATTTATGTCATTGTCTGTATTTCTTCTGATGTGTGCCTTGCATTTTTCCTTAATCCAGTCTTGCTAATACTCATAATATTTTTGCAGGAGCAAATCGAGTTTTTATTAAGGCAGTAATAGGTATAATTACAAGACAGATATTATTTTATGTTATGAAAAGAAGGCTTACATTTTTGTATATAGTTGTGTTATTTAAACTAGTTTAACCAAATGTCTGTTATTGGTTGCATTTCACACCTCCAGTATTGCCTGTGAAAACAAACAAAAGACTAACCTGAAAACAAAACCCCGAAGGCCACTACTGAAATTCAGGTAAAGCAGTCCATAGCATGGGATAATATACTTTAGAAAGGTATGGGAACTCAGAACAGCTCAAAATGTGTGACAAGCACTCATTAAAACTGGATTTACTGTCAGATTCCTTTGAGCTCCTCACTGTCCGGAACATAATCTGAGAGGTGACAACAATACTTACTGCTAATACTTTAAATAATGTGAGAGCATGACGCACAATATAAAGAAATGAAGGCCTCAAAAGGAGAAATATTGAGTAGCAGGATTGCGGATGACATATAGGTATAGTTAGCTGTGTAATTCTACTAGTGGCTACTGTATCAGGAAGGGCTCTCTAGACATGGAGTTGTATAGTAATATGGTGTGCTGGTGTGAATGTCACCTTTCAGAGCTGTCTGCTTGAGGAATTGCGGTTTGACTAACTGAGCTTCAAAGGAATACCCTAAGCTTCGTTAGTTATAGTATGTTCTTCACAAATGATAGTAAAAGAACTCTACAGACCCATCATCTCCCTGGAGCTATGTAGAAGATGATGACTTATATAGTTATGAATTTCTCATGTAAAACATCACCAGTGTGACTTAAGAACTATCACAGTATGTCTACAGGCTGTTCCATCTTTCTCTCTTTACTTGAACAACATGCTGGATACTGGCAAATCTAATCACTGCTTGCAATCTCTTTAGGGCTTTTTATAACATTCATGTCTCCCTCAGGTATTTTTTCTCCTTAGAAATTATAGCTGTGTGTTAAACTCATGATAGCTAAGAATCAGCGGGTTATTTCCCTCTTTCTCTCTCTGTAGTTATTGCAAGCCCTGACAAAGGCTATTTTTTTTCATAGCCGAGGATGTCACTTTTCCTTGCAAAGTTGCAAATGGTTGACTGAGCTGTCAGTCATGTAGCTGGAGGCTGTACCTGGCAATCAGGCTGTAGGTGGAGACCCAAATTAAAGTTTCAAGATAAGGTTTTGGAAAATATCTGCATCTGTTTTTATCTGACTTATTAAGGCTGAACATGGGGTTTAAATGCTTGCTTGAGTTTCCCTGTCATTCATAACCTAGGTTGTACATATCAACTTACTTTTTTAAAAAAATACATTTATGTTGGGCGTTGGGTGATAACTGAGCTGAGCTTGACAGGATATAAGATGTGTGGTGTAAGCACTATGGTGGATCTAATCAAACCTTGAAAGCCTGCTTCGCAGAATATTGTATAACCTCATGGATTTGTCTGTATTTTGACCCAGACAGAGCAAGCTGGAACTTTTGGCTTAATGCCAGGGTCCAACTCTCTACATTTATGGATACATGAAGGGAGTAGGCATTAGTGTTCTGGGCTGCTCAGTTTGAGAATCTCCAGTCCTATATCTAGAATTTCTGTTTGAGGCTCTTTACTGCTATTCAACAGTATAGCCAGGTAGTCATACCTCTCAACCTCTTACTGCAAGAAATCTGGACAAAGCCTAAAATAAGGGGGGAAGAGGACAAAATAGGGACAGAGTTTAAGTATCATTCTTACAAATTTAGAAAGTTGCTAGAGTAACAGGATTTGTGTCAATGTTCATTTTTTGAAGGATATGAAGTTTGATGGTTTGTCAGAAAACCACAAATTCTATAAGGTGGACACCAAAAATATGAGGGAAAATTTGTACATTCTGCTAAAATACGGACTGTTGAAAGGTATGCAGGAGGTGGCCTTTTGTTTTTTTTTTATTTTTGTTTTTTTTTTTTGCTTTGTTTTGTTTTTTTTTTTTTTTTAAAGGAAAAAAATAGTTATGCAGTTTTGAACTTGTTCACATTCTCTTCCTGTGAAGCTGGTGTTTGTTTAATGGTTTCTACATGCAAACAACCAAAGCTGAAGAAAACCAAGCTGTAAAGTACAGCTAGCTTATAGGATATCTGGAATTCAAAACCTTAAAAATAGCACCATGTTCATTATGTTTGTGTCCATTGAGCGCTAACTGTGAGACTGTGTTACTTGCTTCATATACTGGCAGGAAACACTTCGTGCAAATGTGATGGTCTGGGACTAAATGGTGTTTGTACTACTGAATATGGTTATGAAAAAAAATCACTAAAATATTTGTAAAGCTGAATTATGCTTCAGTTTTAAGAATAATGTTGTCTGACAGATTAAGAAAAGCCATGCATTCCTTGCTCCAACACTGGAGTTTGAAGATAGTGCTGATGATAATGGTGTTGATAAAAATAGGGAACTCAGAGTATAATGAATGATGGAAGCAATATTTTCTTCATTAACGTAGCTCTTATCCTCTACCATCATTTAATTTATATTATGTTACATACATTTTGGACATGTATCTTTCCCTCATAGGTATAGGAATTCTTTTAGGTTTAGAATCTGTATAAACATGTTAACCCCACACTTATATGCTTTAATAAATTCTGTTACTTGTACATTTCTCTATAATATCCCTCTGTATGCACAGCGCAGTGTTACCTTCGTCTCACCCAAAAATTACACTAAAATCTGTAGAGGCCAAAAGGTTGTTGTCTTTTAAAATAAATGAATGCAGAAGAAAAAAAACAGCTCAGTCTCTGAGTTCACTGAAGTTAGACTTAAAGAAATGAATTTTGATTAACTGATCGTAATCTATACAAGAAAGGAGGAAGTGTTATTTCAGATAAACAATGGCAGATGACTGTAAAAGCCTTGTTGAAAAGGCTGGGCAGTCAAAATCAGTGAAAAGATTCATGAATACTTGTTTCAGATGTAAGGAATTCTAATCATCTATAAATAATATCATATATAAATCTACATACTGTCCATCTCGGTTGACTCTAATCCAGCCATAAAAAGCAACTAGGCCCCTTTGTTCAATGCAAATGTTGTTCCTCCGCATCACTAAATGCAACAATACAGCTGGTGACGGTCTGTTCGCAAACTATGTCTGCAAAGCATGGAGCACCATCCCTGTCTGGAAAACTAGAACGGCATCTCAAACATTTTAAACAGAAGCTAAAGTCACACCTGCAGAATCTCTGGCTGTGGTCCTGCACTAATCCAGGATAAGTACCCCTAGATTATACCATAATGCCACCAGTGGCGGCCTGTGACTTCAAATTAAAGGGGGGCTGCAGGAGACAGCTGAATGGGTGGGGCCAATGGGATGGGGTGTGCCCAACTGGAAAGGGGTGGAGCTATGCTCAAAACCACAACTACTGGAACTTTAATTAAATATGCTGCCCTGGGAGCCAAACAGTCATTATGAGAGTCCAATCAAGACAAAATGAAGTGTAGAAGAAAAAAATATTTCAATGCATTGGCTACATGACAACTTACTTAATATCCAGATGGAAACAGGTTGTGAGGCATGAAAAAATAAATTACTTTTTAAATACATTACTGGAATGCCAGTCAAAATTAAGTATAAAAAAACAAGCAGCACTCAACTCAAACCACTACTCCTTGCACTGCAGTTCTAATTATAATTTATATTCAGCTTTACAAAATTACCAAGTAACATGCTGAAAGTAGCAATCTCTGTGATACCCCCACTTGTAAAAATGTTTCTTATCCAAAAGACCTGCTGCCTCACACAACTATCTACTTGTTTCATGGGGAAGACATGATCAAAGTAAAAAATGAACAGCAAACAAGAAAAAAGGTCAAGATAAATTGCTTAACAGATTCCTGCACAAGTTATGGACCACACATGATAGACTGGCATTCTGTTTAGTTTACGGGTAAAGCCTGCAAAGATGACTGCAAGTCTCCAACAAATGTAATGAGCTTCTGAAAATACTGTAATCCTGTCCTTTTATTACAAATACTGTCAGATGCATTTCAATACCCAAGGCTTATACATTATCTAGTTATGTAAATATTCTCTGTATGGCAACAACGAAAAGGCTTTCAATGCTGGTAATTCATTAACAGTATGCTTATTAAAGCTTACTTGCATCTTACAATCTCCGACAAGCTTACCTGATGGTCATTAAATAATTGCTACTTAAACAGAGCAACAGGGCACTGTGACAGCATGCATTTCCTGAATAATAAGAAGCATAAATCAACAGTATAAAAATATGACAGAAAACCAGAACATTCTGCAAAATCAAGGACAGATGAAAAGCAACTGTCGTACTTGTGGTCTACCTTGGATGGGGGAATACTCTGCACACTTACACAGCATAACTGCTCCTTGCATTCCTTGGACACATCCAGAGCCACTACAATGGGGAGTGGGGTGCAACAAGTATGTCACAATTTGAAATGTCTCTGGCTGACGGTGATGGCTCTGACACTCATACCTCTCAACCTCAGAGCAAGAAATCTGGACAAAGCCATACATAGAACTAGATGTAGGACACAGGCCCAAAAATAAGGACAATTTTTAAATATTGCTCTTATTAACTTAGATAATAGAACAGTAGTAGGTCTTGCATTAGTACGAATTTTCTGAAGGGTATGAAATCTGAAACTCAAATGTCTGCCATTATTTTCTAACTTCAGTCTTTAATGATTTGCTACTAATTTGCCAGAAAACCACAATTTTATGAAAAACAGACCAAAAATGTGATGCAAAAATATAAAGTTGCCACACAATACAGCTGGGAACCTGTCAAAAAAGGGACAACTTTTTAATATTAACACTGTTAACTTGAGCAGCTAACAAAATAAGAGCATCTACATGCATTTCTGAAATAAATGTAATCTATAATCTATAACTCTGATCACTACAGTTATATATAATTGTAAACCCTCCATGGTTTCTTCCAAAATTGCCATTTTGAGGAGGGATTATTAGGGGAGAGCAAAATTTTGAACCAAAATTGGGGACAATTGAGAGGTTTGGATATTCCTAATTCTACAAAGCGATTTGCACGTACCTCTCAATCTCTGAATGCAGGAAATCTGGACAAGGCCAAATATATTGGGGGAACATGCAAACACTACTAAAAATTGCTCTTGTATAAACTTAAGACAGTTGATAGAATAACAGGTCTTGCATTAGCATGCATTTTTCTGAAGGTTACGACATCTGAAACTCAATGTCTGTCATTTAGTGACTTCCTTCCTAAATGATTTGCTAGAAAACCACACATTTTATGAGGAACAAATCAAAAATAAGAAGCAAATATCTATTAATTCTGCAAAAATATGGACAACTGAGAGGTATAGTTCAACCGGGGCTGTCTGAGTTTCATACCCTCCCCCTCCTCACAAAATCATGGTCGAATGGAACCTCACCCCTGCAGCCATTCCAATGTCCCATTCCTTGGTTATTTTGCCCCATTTACCATAAACACTGTAATGTGCATACTGCTTTACTTCTACGATGATTTAGATTTAATTTGAAAGTTTTATTTTGCATTTTACAGCACAAACCCTAATAGATATCTGTTAAACAAAGCAGTGCAGTCTCACAATGAAAATAGACTTAGCATTAAAACTTCTCTGCCCTTGAAACTCACATGCATTGAAACAGCATTGAAACCCACATTCAAAGAAAATACATTTTGCCAGTGGCAGATAAAGATTAACTTTGGGCTGTTTTCAAAATCATAGGCCCCTTGAACATGAAACATACACATGCTCTTTGATACACCTTCCTGACTATATTGCATTATATTCCTTGTACAATACAGTACAGTTGTTAGAGGGCATTTTAAATGTATTGTTTTGAACATTTTTCCAGTAAACAATGAAATAAAATGCATGCACCAATGACAAAACTGCCCAATTCAGAACATTTCCATCATAAAAAGTCTACTCAACCTTCTATAGTCCACCAGTATCAGTAAATATGCACAATCTCTGAAGTAGTAAAATCCACATTAAAGAAATCTGTAACTAATAAAGAGGTTGCTGCTAGCAAACAACTTTATATGCCATTGTTTCATCTACAAATAAAGTGCCTGTTGCCGTTGAAGAATAAATTGCCTACATTGCATGCATTAAAAACAATGATAAGCTAGTAATACTGCAATAGGGAATGGATGGAAAACTGATAATAGGTTCATAGTTACTAGGTATCTTTGCCAAAAAAGACTGCAGCATCCACCCCCTTTACAACACAGTACAGTATCAGCAATGCATCTACCTACTGTGGGAGTAGAACCCACAGCCTTCTGCATCAAAAGCAAATACACTACCTGTTCTGCTATTAACAATGCAAGCAGACGTATCATAAGCAGCACTAAACTTTTGTTCCCCTGCAGCTCTCAGCTCCTTGTAAAATCCAGCTCCTTGTAAAATCTACACAACACTCAGCTGTATCTCTGAACTTTGCAGCACAAGAAATCTGGAAAAAGCCAAAATTTATTGGGGAGGAGGGTACACATTGCTTGTATAATGTTAGAATAAAATGCTGTGTTATCACCATACATTTCACTGCCACATCTTGAACCTAAGGGACCCTGTGCAAAACAGTCAGAGAAACATACCACTATGCCAAATCAGCTGAAACAGAGGAAGACAAACTTAAATGGCTACCATTTAGTGAAATCAGTTCACACCATAGCTGTCAACCTCTTAGCAAAAAACACCTGAAAAAAGCCAATAATGTGGGAATACAGTTGCCAAACATATTCAGTGAATTTAGTTCTCACCATAGCTCTCAACCTCTTAGCAAAAAACATGTGGACAAAGCCAGTAATGGGGGGAATACAGCCCCAAACATTCAGTGAATTCAGTTCTCACCATAGCTCTCAACCTTAGCACAAAATACCTGGACGAGGCCAATAATGGGGGAATACAGTCCCAAACATATGGGCAAATTTCAAATATCCATGTTATAAACTTAGACAATTGCTAGAATAAAAGGTTGTTTTACCATGTACTTTCTGAAGAATATGAAGTCTGAAATTCAAATGCCTGTTATTTTTAAACATTTGTTAACCAGGAAACTAGTCTGACTTGGAACAAAACAAAGCCAATTTTCAGCAGAGCAGGGAGAAACACTCCCGAAACATCTTTGTAAGGGATGGGAGGACATGCAGACTCATACAGAAGGCATCCCAGCCAAGAATTAAACCAGAGAACATGTAGCTGTCAGGCAACAATGCTACCAGTGCACTACTGCACTATAAACCTTTGCAAGGAAAACTGAAGATACAGAAACCACAGATTTTATGAGGAACAGAACAAATATGAGGCAAAAATCTGCAATATTTTACAAATAGTGGTGGGTAGGGAATTCAGGTCCTTGCCACCTGCATCCAAGGTACAGGGTTCAAGCCTGAGTATCTCTACCCACCACTATGTGTTAACACACACACACACACACACACACACACACACACACACACACACACACACACACACACACACACCGAAAACACCCTTACCTCACTCCTGATTGAAGCAGCAAAAACACCCTTACCTCTCTCCTGATTGAAGCAGCAAAAACACCCCTACCTCTCTCCTGATTGAAGCAGCAAAGCTCCATTGTCCGGAACGCGCTCAACCGACTTCAACGCTTCCATGCAAGCCACTCCACCATTGTCTGGAAACCCGTGCTCAACTGCAGTGATTCAAAGTCAACCTACCTGTCTCCTGATTGGTCCCGTGCTCCCTGCAAGAGCTTTGATTGGTTCTGTCTGTGGATCAAGCAGTCCGGAGCTCCTCTGTTCTGTGCAGTCATCTACCGCACAGATTCCTGGGCATCTGTGGGGCAGAAAATACCTTCCCTGTATCTGGACTGCTGACTCAGGCAGTCAGAGTTCACACAGATTCCTGAGAATCTGCGGGGCAGTATGAGTGTGTCTGCGCAGAAGTCCGGTACTCACAAAAAATTAATTTTATGTTTCACAATTTTTATTTCATTTGTTTATAGGTGGGAGAGCTGCAGTCCAATAGCATGAGCTGCCCGTGAGTACCAGTGGACTTTCCTGGTAATCAAATGCAATAAATAAAATTATAAATAAATAGAGGTATGTGCAATGGGAAAGCACAAACATTTCCATTTTGATATTAATGGAGATTAAAAAACATATTTCTTAGCTGTTTTAAGAATTGATTTCATATATGCAGAGTTTAAAGGCTTAAATGAATTTCCTTCTAATGTAAATTTTGTTAACCACATGAAAGGATTATTGCATATTTCTAATGTATCATATTTAATAAATGTATAAGCATTTAGTATAATTTGTTCATGAATGCTTTTCCATTGACTAGTGTAAACTGAGTCTATCCAGAGGATAATAGAGTTAAAACTTTTCAGTAATAGGTTAAGATTCTGCTTGCATAATCTTATATAATTTCAATAAGCAATTCTCAGCTTTTTAGGATACTATAAGAATAAAATTAACATTGTTTCCATTTTCTTTAAAAGTTTTTTTGTCTGGTATTAAAGCTATTAAATGCAGGATATATATATATATATATATATATATATATATATATATATATATATATACATGTGTTATATGTGTGTGTGTGTGTGTGTGCATTATGATCAGATAAAGGAAAAGGAATATTTTTAAAATAATTTACTTTATTAAGTAAATCTATAGAGGCATAAATCCTATCATTTCAAGTTTACATCCCATGCACATATAAATAATGATTAAAGAAAAATGACAATGCTCTTACTACTAAATCATCTAAATTATTATGACTAATGCATCTATTTAGTGCTTTAACTGATGAAAGGATTTTAGGTTTCTTCTATTCACTTATATCTTCTATGATATATATGCATTTATAATCCCCTATTATAATTACACTACCCTTCTAATGAGTTTGTAGTAAGTTTAAGTGATCTTTAGCCACTCTTACACCTATTCCAAAGATCCAGTAAAAATTAGCTAGTGTATAGAGTTTGCCATTATATGTAATTATTACAAATGCATACATTCCTATGGGATCACTAATGGATTCCAGGACCTTAGACATTATAGTAGATTTTCTCCAAAGTATAGCAGTTAATTTTCTCTTTTTCTTAAAAGAAGCAGATGACAACATTTTGTAACCTAAGTTATTTAAATTTTGCATCTCATTAGCTATAATGTAAGTCTCTTCCAAGAATATAATGTCTCCACTACATAATTTTACATATCTCATTAATGATTCCTTCTGTTTCTATTATTTAATCAGTTTACAGTAATAGATAATATATTAAAACTATTCATGCTGTGTATTTAAAAAGATTATTTTTAAAAGATAATCTGGGATTCTGGCATGTAGCTCGCGAGACATATGCCTGCGAGCTACATCGCCGAAACCAAACGGCTGCATCGGCACTTTGCCATAGTGCAAAGTGCCTGAAAAGCACAGCCGCTGCAACGATACTCTATGGACGAGCAGCTGCAGCCGTACGGGCTGTGTAACGCATTCCTTCTTCCCGTGCAAGGAATGCATTTATTTAATTATTTATTTATTGTGATGTCAGACTGACAACACAATAAATAAATAATTAAATGCATTCCTTGCACGAGGAATGCGTTACACCCATGGCTGCAGCTGCTCGTCCATAGAGTAGCTGCTGCTTCAGGCACTTTGCACTACGGCAAAGTGCCGATGCAGCCGTTTGGTTTCAGCGATGTAGCTCGCAGGCATATGTCTCACGAGCTACACGCCGGAATCCAATAATCTGACATATTTATCCACCATATTAGTTTAATTATATATATAGGACTCTAATGCATTTCTCCAATGCAATCTTAACATTCCACATTTTTTCAATTCTTCCTTTTTACAAACTAAACCACTAAAACTTTTAATAACAACAACAAAGACAAGTCTACAACTGTAACTATATGTATTTCTAATAAAACACAACCTACCAAGGATAGCAAAGTTTCTAGTTTGTTTGATTTTGCATAATGGTTAAGGTCTTTATCTCATAAGCACAAGGCTCAGGGCTTAATTCTTACCTCAAGATATTGGCTAGGATAAAAATGGCATCTATGAATGTATTGAATAGACAAACTACCAGTACCTAAAAATTAATAAAAAAAAATAGCCAAAAGCTGCAGTGACTTGCAACTTACAAATAATTAATATAATATTATACATAGGTCAAAATAATAAGAGACTATTGATTTAGTTATATATTTTGCCATTTTAAGCTATTCCTGCATTACTACATAAAAGTTTAATAATCCTCTTCTTTTAATCGCAGGTATTAAATAATCCAACAAATAGTGTACTATATACCTATTTATGTAATTGTAGTATAAATTATTTATCAAATATTCCCAAATATTTGCTCATTCAACATTATTATAACTAAATCTCTAAATAAATAAGCATAACAGAGTGGGACCTGAAGAGATAAAGACATTAGTAAACTTACAGGTTGACAGGCAATCTTAATATACTAAACTAAAATACAAAATGGAAATCAGTGCACATATATATATTTATCATGCTAAAAGATACACACACATATTTTATACATCTAACAAAAGCTCTGAATTATTTTTTAAAGTACAAATGTCTATATCTCAAAATTGTGTAACACTCTTAGCATGACAAACATCAAAATATTTAAAAATTCTTTGGCTTATTAAAATACTTCATAAAAATATGTACATTACTAAAGCCAAAGTGAATGTGTTGCTATTTCTGGGCAGTCAAAAAATGTTTGTAGTCTATATTGTATTCAAAAGTTACAATGCGTTCAATTTAAATCCCATTCTCCCTTCCGACATTGAAACATATTGAAAAAATCTGCTTTACTTTCTATCAAAATAGATATACAATATATAATTTCAGCCTGGACATATGAAATGAGTTATATCAGGTAGTCATACTGAATCTAATAACATAAATCATGTAAAAAGCTTCAAAGCTCATGACGTAGTTTCAAATTTCAGGTTTCAGATAATTTTCAAATAGTTTTATATGAATTTCTATGTAACTTATATTAGATCTTGCACATTCACATTTCTGTCATGTGTAAATATATGGAATAGACATCTTTCTTAAAAGCAGCTTGTTATTTAAATATTTTTTCTTTCTTATTTCCCCACTAATATTCTGCCGTATTCTATATACCTTGTATTTCTAAAATCTTCAATCAAACAGATATTTAATCATCAGCTATCTATTAAAGATTATAGTATGTGTATATATCTCCTAACTTACTGATACTGCTCTTTTATCAATTGTGCATATTAAATAATTAATTCCTTGTGCGTTCACATATTATTCATAAGATGTTTACTTTTCTTATTAATTCTAGTATTACAAGCAATCTTGACTAGATATAAAATAATCCCTGCTTGTTTAATATGAGTGCATGTTTTTAGCCATTGTGAACTAATGTTCTGATCTAAGCTTCATATCCAGACATCAGAATTTGATTATAGCATGTAAAAATGACAACTCACACTGCACAGCAACTGCTAATTTCCTCTGCAAGTTTCTCATTCTTCTTAGTTCTCTTAAGCTGTCCCAGTCAGTAATAAACATCTGACTTTACTTCTTTCCACTAATATAAACAGTGCTAATTAAAAACACTACAACATAAGCTTTTAACATTCAGCAAAATGTAAGCAAAGTATATGTTAGTAACAGCTCAATATGAAACATTATTATAGCTTTTTTTACCAATTCTTCATTTCTAAGAAAAGAAAAAAGATGTTATTTTTAGTATTTTAGTAGATTTCTCACATATATACTTGAAAAAAATAAAGAAAAAGAATGTTCCTTTCTGCGTGTAGACATCAGTGATGAACTTTGACCTAGATTTTCTTGAAAAGAGCTCAAGGTGGGAAGAAGCTAGCATTCTGACACAAAAGGAACTTTCTTTTGTTCTGAAGCGTTATGTGTTAGTTGCTTCATAAATCACCTATAAAATGAATGTGTTACATAGTAGCAAAGAAAACAAAATCATCAGCACTTTAATACTTCTAATTAGCATATTACTTAGATCTGACATTCAGTTAACATAGTGACGCATGTCCTAAGTAAAGTTAAACAAATAAAATACAATTCTTTACTTACATAGTCTTATAGTTACCAATTATATTGCTTATAATTTAATAACATTCTTTTACATGAAGTATTTGTTTAACACATAGAAATACACCTATAAGTGTAGTTAAATGAAACATATTAAGTCTTTCAATGTATATAGCAGAACAGTAAAACTAACCATTTAAATTCCTCATCATGAAAAATGTTTTAGCTTAAAATATCAATACAAACCTGCATATGTTTTGAAACTTAAAGTATAGTACAAACCTTTTGCTTAAAGGATAATTCGATTGCTTCACAAAAGAAAAGTCATGCAATCAGTGAATAAAAGTTACTTGTTTTTAAGCTTTTTAATTTTAAAAGCAGTTTTCCAGAAATTTAGCTTACTCTGTCTCTTGAGGGGGGTATACTGTTCCACTACATTTCTTCAGTATTATTAAGAATGTTATTGCTGTTAATAAAAGTGGATGCCTTCTCCAGAGTGTTAAATATTTTGGTTTCTTCAGAAAGAAATAATTTGAGCTATACAGGAAACAACAAAATGGCTTTAATATTGTTCTTTTTAAGTTCCTTGATCAGTGGTAAACAGGATTTTATTTTACTCATTAGTTTACTGGAATAATCATTGCTAAATCTGAGTACATGTTCACCTATTTAAATATGTATGCTGGACCAATGTGTTTTCAATATTTGATCTTTTTCTAAGCCAGACAGGAACTTAACAATAACTGAGCATGGGAATGAGTTTCCTTCTTTGAAGGTGGTCTGGGGAATCTATGTGGTCTTTCAATTCCAAAATATAAAGTTTCAGGTAGATTTAATGTTTTATTAGTTTATTAAGAAGTTTATTATACTGTCTCTGTCATACTTTTCAAGTATACCATAAATTCTAATGTTATTTTGTCTCAGACTATTTTCTAAATCATCAACTTTTTCTATGAGCCAGGCATTTGTTTTAAAAAGTCTAGTTTGGTATCAAGTTTGTCTGTTTTAAGTACTACATCCTGCATACTAGATATTAGTGACTGCATTTCTTTTTTAACACAAAAACCTGAGTACCATTTCTTGAGTGACTCATGTTGAAGTGTCTCCTGTCTTAGCTAAGCAGATTCATTTTTTTATAAGAATTTTTAATGAATTTAACATATTTACAGTATATGCAAATAAAGGAAGAAATTCAACATCACATATTGTTATTCAGTGATAGGAATACAGAGAATCATTGAGATAATCTTATACAATTAACACATTAAAAGTCCAAACGGTTGAAATTCTGACAGAAAAAAAAATCACAGCTTTTGAAGAAATTGAAACTATAGATATTTTCTCTCATTACTAGTGAATACAATTAGTAAACAAGTATCTGAAGATTTTTATCTTTTGATTATATTTTTGGTTAGAGAAAAGTTTTCAGTCACAAAGCTTTCACTTGATTGTTGCTCTCAGTTAGCCACCTTAACCACGCCTCCCACATAGACAATTTATTCGCAGATGAAGCAGTGAAATGCAAAGATGTTCACCAGTAGCAACATCTACATTAGTAATAGTTGTCTTTAATGTTGAATTATTCAGATAACTTTTTCTTTTGTAAAAATTGCACATATTGACTGATATTAGTGGATTGTAATTACAGCAGTCTGAGTTGCCTATCAAGTTTGAAGTTTTATAAAATGTGTAGTTTTGTAATTATTAGTTTATATATTTTGTTTCACTGCTTACTGAAAAAAATGTTCAAAACTACAAATTTAGAACACTCTCTTAACAAATGTTGCTATATTAAACAAGGAATATAATAACACAATCGGGAAGATGAATCATCAAACACCTGCTTTTATACATAGTCCTATAAATCTGTGCAGGGGGCCCATAAGTGTGCTAAAGCTCAAGGTACACTTTATCCACCACTGTCCAGACTCATTTTCAGTGAATGTGAGTATCAATGTACTTTCAATGAATGTGGCTTTCAAGGGCAGAGAAGTTTACTATTGCTCATTCTAAGTCTGTTTTTAATATAAAACTATTTTGTTTAGCAAATTGCCATCAGCATTTCTGCTATAAAATTTGAAACAACAAATACTTAAAATGTTTATAATTATTGTAAAAGTAGATAAGAAAATAGTATGCACCCATACAGGTTTGAAATGTGTTTATTATGAATGGGGATAGACAGCCAAGTAATGGGATAAAGGAATAGCTGATGGGTGGTTGTTACCCTACCTAGGGCCCCATGTGACTATGATCCATTATGTCTGATATGCATCAGCACCAGTGTCTCAATGCAAGTTTTGAGGTGTGAGGAGAACCACTCCGTGAAAGCACCAATGCTTGCTATTGCTTCATCAAGGGAAGCAGAACTCTTGAAACTCCTCATATCATCCTACAGTAAATTTACCTTGGAGAACTCCCTGGAGTTGGCAAGCTTTGTGAGTATTTTGGGATAGGTCATTATAGTGAAATCTTCTACTAGATTGTCAGGTCTAACCAAGGAGAATGTGATTTTTGGTGCAGAGCATAGCAGTGCTATATTTGTAGTGATCAGGTCCAATATATATATATATATATATATATATATATATATATATATATATATGATACTCTCAAACTATAGCATACAGTCAACTGTAATGAGTTTGCATTAATGAAGTCTAAAAAGTGCTGAACATATTTTTAGGTAGTAGTGTAAGTATTCCACTTAGACAGATAATTGAAATCCCCAAGTATAATAGTGGTTGTATTGATAGTAATGGATTCCAGCTTATCTAGATATGCTTGTAGGTTGTGGGTGAAATAGAGGAGTTCCATAGCAGGTCAGATAAGGTATCTTATTTATGGTTGCTGGGATGTGAAGGAACTCATGGTTATTATCTAGATGGATAAGTGTAGAAGTGAAACAGTTGATAGATATATGGACAACCTATCACCCTTTATAAAGGTATCTTTAGCAGAGGATCTAAGCATGAGATTAATATCAAACCCTGGTAGGGAAGGAGTGTTCTGACAGCATATGAGCCATGTTGTAATGATGGTGATACATATTATCATGGAAAAATAAGAAGACACATCACTGACATCTTAAGGGACAATTGGATAACATTTATGTTACACAGACAATGTGCAACACGATCTATAACAATTCTGTAATCTTGTTTACCCAACCTTTTGAATTTTTTAAATGTTCCTTTTTAGAAAAAGGGAAGTATTATTCCAATACTGATCAACTCAACTGCACACGTTTAGTTATCAGTCTGAAAGACCATTTTAGGTAATAGTCTTAACCTTGATGTTTTATTAAAAATTTTAACAGGCTGGGCTTACATTACTTCATATCTACCAGTTGCAGTTTTTTTTACCAAGATGTTACTTAATTTGATTTGAATAGTTACATTTTTTCAAAGGAGTAATTAAAATTTCATAATTTCATAGTAGCTGTTTTCTTCCATCAGATATTCCTAAGATTTGGACAGTTTGTCACTACTTTAGGATGATAACAGTGTAAAAATGTCTTATGACTGCCTCAGTATTAATAACAAGTTTATCTTAGACAAATAACAAAACATTTTAAAAGCATGACACACACTCGAAGTACATATAAATATATATATATATATATATATATATATATATATATATATATATATATATATATATATATATAGATATATATATATATATATATAGTATAAAACAATATATGATGATGCATTTGACCTTCCAACTAAAAAGAGAATCCATGTTGAAGGTAAGTTGCAGAGTATATATCTTAGCATACATATAGTTTTATTAAAGCTCAGAAAACTGTCAGGATCCATAATATGCACATTTGATATATTCAGCCCTGCCATGCTTGTTAACAAATGACTCATATGTATGCCATATAATATATAATTTTTCTGAAACTAGTGGCATTAGCTTGTCATGTGATATAGGATATGGAAATTTCACTGCTTAGTTTATTTAATTGTATAGGTATTTATTTACTTACTGCATTTTTTGTTTAACAGGAAGGTCTTTTTAGGAGGAAAAATCCCCTTTTTAGTGGAGGCCTTGAGAGAAAAGCTCCACAGAGAGTAGAATTAAAACAGAAAGAGTTAAATCAACAATAAGGATGGAAAATAGCTAAATACACAATAACAATTTATAGTTATGTATTGTTACAAGGGATTAAAAAGGTTTTAAATGTAGGCAAGTTATAAAACATCCATCATTACGTAACACTCATAAAGGTATATGTAGTACAATATTCATGGGACAGATGAGAAAATGCCAGGTAATACAGGAAGTAGTTAAATTTTAACAGGAGAGATATGTAGAGTATGACAGAAGGATAGAAGGCAGTAAGAAGTTAGAGGATTAGCCCACTGTAGCTCTGTAGCAGGTGGTAGCAGAAACAGGATGCTTTCAGGTAGGTTTGTAATTGTGTTTTACATTTTTATAGGTTCATAGGTAGGTACTAGGCTAATGGCCCTAGGGGCCTATATAAGCCTAGCCAAAAAGGTACCCTGGCTTTCACCACCCAAGAAAATTATTTTCCTGTGCCCCTGTCCAGCAGAGCCACAGAGGTGATCCCCAGGGTGAATTTCCTATTTCCTATCCAATCATTTTTCTTTAAGAGTGCTTGTGAGGAGCTTTATTTGATACAGATAAGTAGTTTGTTCCAGAGTATGGGAAGACTCTGGGACAATAATCTATCCCTACAGCATGTTCTTTTTTTTGTGATGACAAGGTTTAGGTCCCTAGAGCATGTAAGTTGGAGGGATTGGGATTTCTTTAAGTGGAGCATGTCCAATAGCTCTGGGTTTGACATAGCTTTGTATGTTAGGCAGAGATCGCATCTGAGTAGGCGATATGCGACAGAGTAAAGCCGGAGTTTTTTGAGATGGTCTGTGCAGGGCATCTGTTTGAGGCCGGTAATCCTCTTTGTGAGGTATTTCTGTGGCCTTTCCAGTTGTTGTGGATGTTTTGTGAGTTACTTACCAAAAGGGGCGTTGTACTCTATAAAGGGTCTAATGAGTGACGAGTAGAGGGGAACAATGACCTCGTTTTTCCTGGATGAAAAACCATTTGTGATGAGGCTTGCCACATAGAAGGATTTCCTGATTACTGTGGTGATGTGATTATCAAAGGAGAGACTACTGTCCACCTGTGTCCCAAGGTCTCTTATCACACTTTCGGTGTTAAGTAGACTACCACCTATGTAGTAGCTCATGGGTAGAGAGTTTTTACCAAAGGGGATGACAATGCATTTTTTGGCATTGAGCTTGAGGCCATGGCTTTGACACCAGGCATCTGTCTCAGTGAGGCCCTTTTGAAGGATGTCCGCATCATTAGGAGTTTCGATTATGGCTGCTAGTTTGCAGTTATCTGCAAACGTCATTAGCCAAAGACCTTCTGTGTTAGCGTGTACTTCAGAAAAGTAGATACTAAACAGAAGAGGACCCAGGACTGAACCCTGTGGTACTCCAATTGTCACTGGTCTGAAGTCGGATTTGGAGTCTGCTACTTTCACAGTGTGGGTTCTGTCAGTGAGCCAGTTGGCAACCCATCTTGTGACATAGGGATTTTTTACCTAGTTTAGTGAGTTTATCTATAATTCCAGAGTGGGGTATGGTGTCAAAAGCCTTGGCAAGATCTAGATAGGCTGTGTGAACCACCTTACCCTCATCTACAGCTTCGGTGACTGCTTCAAAGAAGTATCTCAGGTTTAGGAGACATGATCTGCCTTTTACAAACCCGAACTGGCTTTGCTTCAGAGTTTGGAGATTACCAGTGTATTTGTTTATAAGTGCCATGATGATACGTTCCATGGCCTTACAGACCAGGCTTGTTAGTCTAATGGGGCAGTAGTTCCCAGGGTCCATGGTGGCTCCCCCTTTGTGGAGTGGGATAACCATCACTGTGCACCATTCAGTAGGCTCAAAGCCTGAGGTGAGGCTATGAATGAACATGGTGCTTAGGTGGGGTGCCATTTCTATCTGTAGTTTGTGTAGAACACAGCCTTGGATGTTGTCAGGTCCCATGGATGCTGTGTTCTTGGCTTTGAAGAGTGTATTTTTTACCTGCGCAGCCATGATTACAGGAACTTTGCATTCTTCCGGTATAGAGATGGGCCCTTTAGGGGGTGATAGGGAAGTAAAGTTAGCACTGAACCTATCTGCCAGGATATTGGCAATATCAGTTGGTTCTGTATATTTAGTGCCATTGTGCTGTAACTCAGAGCAGATCTGAGTGTTGCCATTAAGATTCTTGGCATAGCTATAGGATGCTTTGTGGTTGTGTTTAGAATTAGTGGCAATTTTGTTTTCGTTAATAACTTTGGAGGATTTTATGAGGGATCTCTGCTTCTTATTGAGGTTGACCAGTGAGTTTCTCCAATCATGGGATTTTACTCTTTTTTGCAACAGTTTCTTTCTTCTTTTGTAATGTTTATTTATGGCAGGGGGACACCAGATTGGCTTCCTTTTTTGGAGGATAGCATCTTGGTTCTGTTAGAAATAGCATGAACCATGCACTTGTGTAAGTGCTTATAAAGTGCATTTGTGTAGGATTCAGCAGTCACACCTCTATTGTCCGTCTGCATGGGTGTCGTGAAGTTTGCCACTTCTGTCTTAAGAAGCATGAAGTTTGGTTTGAAGAAATTTTTTACGGTGGTTTCCCTAATGGGGGGTGGGGGCAGGATGTGGATGTCTAGAGTGATTAACTTGTGGTTGGATCTGACCAACAAGGAATTGACCTCTGGTGTGGAACACCGGTCGCCCATGTAGGTAATGACCAGGTCTAGGATATTGCTGCCCCTAGTGAGGGTGTGGATAAGTTGATCCAAGGCATTGGAATTTATAAATTCCAGAAAACAATGAGCAAAAGTGTTGGTACATGAGTAGTTCTCCCAGTTAATGGTGGGGTAATTGAAATCATCCATTATTAGGGTGTTGAGTTGTACCCTTATATTTTCCAGTGTATCAAGAAATGAGGAGTGGGAATCCTGGGGCATGGTGGGGGATCTGTATAAAGTTACAATTTAGATTGCAGTCTTGCCCAGAGTTAGTTGCACTTGGATAATATCATATGCATTATGCTGAGCAACTGTCCTGGTGGTGTGGATATACTTAATGAATATGGACATGCCTCCACCTTTAGTTTTTAGGTCTAGGTTAGGTGGCCGATAGGTGTGGTATGAATTATAGCCTGGTAATGCAGGGGTGTTCTCTGGAGCCTTGAACCAGGTCTCTGTCACTACACAGATGTTAATGTTCTCCATTTTGAAGGAGTGCCTCGGGTGAATGCATTTTGAGGTTTAGACTTCTAGCATTCAGTAGCATTACCCTTATATATTGCTTGCTTGCACCTGTTAAGGGTGGTGAACTTTTCATTTGAACCTTGCCTAAAAAAGGCACTATAGGGGTGGCAAGACCCTTAGCCAGTATCCGGAATCCCAAGGCCGAGAGGTGCAGACCATCTCTGCAAAGCATCATGG
This sequence comes from Protopterus annectens, assembly GCF_019279795.1. Classification (NCBI taxonomy): domain Eukaryota; kingdom Metazoa; phylum Chordata; order Ceratodontiformes; family Protopteridae; genus Protopterus; species Protopterus annectens. Next base: position 345,791,358 of record NC_056725.1, on the reverse strand, counting down.
TCTGTTGATCGTGTCATCCCAGAAAGACAGATACTGGATCCCCTTAGAATGACATCAGAAGCATAGACAATTGTTGAAGTCAATCAGTTTGTCCTTGTACTGTGGTATCATTAAGGGTGATGGCAGGATGCTACTCAGGGCTAGGGTCATACCTTCCTGTGCTACAAGATCGGAGAGCTCCTCCATGTCTCTTTTCATGTAGTGCAGGGAGGTACATCTCAGGTCATTCACACCAACACGGACAATGACAGAGTCATATTTGCACTTGTTGTGAAGTGACCTGAGTGTGTGCATTATGTGGCAGATCCTGGCACCTGACAAGCAGCTGACAGTAACTTTCTCCTTGTTTAGCCTGAGGAGTGGACCATCAGTGTGCCTGACTATAGAGTCACCTATGACTAGAGTATTGGGTACATTGTTATGCCTTATGGACTGTGGTTTAGTGGCTCACTGAGTTTGTGGGCTATGTGTCATTTGGGTTGTTTTGGGGGTGGAGGTTGCTTGTGTTTCTGCTTTGAAGGTCTCTGTTGCTTGAGCAGATTTTTATTGAGAGCCTCCGTGCTTGTAGGTGGATGTTTTGTGTTTCTGTGTGTAAGTTTTGGTGGTGCAAATTTTGAGGGATTATGTGATGAGTGTGGTGTGGTGCAAGTGTTTACCTTCTACTCTTGACTGTCTAGTCCAGTCTTGGGTGAAGAGAGCTTTGCTTCCAGTTTGGCTATATAAGTGCACCTCTCACAGGTTGTAGTGTTGGGTAGTAGGAGGAGAGGGTTGTCTGTGTACATGAGGCAATTACTGCATTGCCCCAAGATGCCCAGATTCATCAGGTAGACAGGAGAAAACACTGGGAGCTGACCCTTAGACATGCCTGGGTAGGTGCTTATTTATTAAGTACTAAAAACTGTTTTCTTCTAGACAAGTGGGGAAAGTTGAGTGCTGTAGTAATTTGTATCTTATTTAGTGCCTACAACAAGTTCTGAATAAGTCCTGAGCTCAAAGAAACAGATTTGAATGCTAAAACTAAAAAAAACTGGCTAGTTCTAAGGGAAAATTTGAAGAGGAGACTTTATGGCGCCAGGATTAGTTTAACCCTAGCTAAGCGGCAATGCATAAAATGTATTTTTTTAATATAAAAGTAGCAAATGAGCAAACTGATTTAATTTTATTTATTTTATTTTATTTTACATTTGTTGACTGGGCTGGTCCAGCTGGATATATTTCCTTTTTCAGTAGAGGCCCGAGGAGAAAAGTTCCACATGTAAACAACCACCACCACACAAAAAATGTTTATAATAAACAAGAAAGGTATTACAGTTTAAATTCTGGGAAGACTATGTGACACACAGATCATTTTACAGTATGAATATCTAGGGCATCCCCAAGACATTATAGAATACATTTAAATCCTTGGTTATTCTAGTTTACTCCAGACAGTTACTATTTCCAAAGGGTGAGACAGTAACAGTAGAAAAAGGAAGAGGTATAAAGAAAATGGCATGAATACTACCTTCAGGATACATTCATAGCCAAGTAGAAAAGATATGTAATTGGTGCCTAAGTAGTAGAGATAACTTATAGGTGCTACTAATTCAGAGGAGTAGACAGGAAAGAGTGGAGGAAAGTAGGAAGTCAAGAGATGACAAAGAGAAATCCAGAGGATCAGTCTGGGTAACAGCAAGGGCATAGCCAGTGAGTTTTAAGGTGCTTCTTAAGACTTTGTTTAAAGAGAGGAAGGGATGGAATTGGGGTAAGGTCAGATGGCAAGAGGTTCCATTGTTTTCCAACGGTATTTGAGAACAGCGAGTCACCACCTAAGTTGTTAGGCTTGGTGGTACTGGCGTGAAGTTTAATAATAGTAGACATTTAATAATAGTAAGCAATTAACCAATAAAAAGCTAAAAACTGAGCCTTGTTTTATGAGTCTTCGATCAGACAAGTTCTAACTGCACACTCCTGCCACTAGGGTGCAGGGGAATCTTCTCCAAAAAAAGATGGTCTGGATTAGTGCTCAAGTTATACAAACAAGACTAGATTCAGCAGGTCTGAATTACTCTATGCTACAGCAAACAAGGCATACCAATTTCAGAAAGAAACAGTTCAAACAAGCAGGCACAATAAGCCTTTAACCAGAAACTCCCATCTCAGAAGGGCAGAATCTACCCTCTCCTCCCACAAGAGTGCAGACCACACCTTCTTAATGTAAAATAACTGGCCTAAAGCTCAAGTGCTTAAACCAGAACTAATACACTTTTAGAATAACATACACTAAGCCTTCAATCAGCAACTCCCAGCTTAGAAGGATGTAAGCTACCTGTCCTGCCACAACAGTGCAGACCACAAACCTTCTTAATGTAAAACAACTGGTCTGAAGCCCAAGTGCTTCAACCAAAGGCTTAGAATAACAGATACAATTTAATCAGGCTACTAACAAGCAGTAATAAATGCAGCAGAATAAATGCAATTAAGTACTTTCAAGAACAAGCAGCAAAAGCAAAATAAAGCAATAAAGTAGGAAGAAACACAAATACAGTAAAAGCAGATGAATAAAGTGCCATTTTTTATATAATAATAGAAAATGAGCAAACTGATTTAAACATATTACCCAATTAACCAGTAAAAAAGCTCATATCTGAGCCCTGTTCCAGCAGTTTTCAATCAGACAAGTTCTAACTGAACACTCCTGCCACTATTGTGCAGGAGAACCTTCTCCAAAAAAGATGGCCTGGATTAGTGCTCAAGTTATACAAACAAAGCTTGATTCAGCATGCTTGAATCTAGTCTATGCTATAGCAAACAAGGCACACCAATTTCAGAAAGAAACAGTTCAAATAAGCAGCCTTTAACCAGAAAATCCCAGCTCAGAAGGGCAGAATCTAGCCTCTCCTCCCACAAGAGTGCAGACTACAAACATTCTTAATGACAAATAACTGGCCTGAAGCCCAAGTGCTTAAACCAGAACTAACACACTTTTAGAATAACAGACACTGAGTCTTCAATCAGCAATTCCCAACTTAGAAGGATGTAAGCTACCTGTCTTGCCACAACAGTGCAGACCACAAACATTCTTAATGTAAAACGACTGGTCTGAAACCCAAGTGTTTCAATCAAAGACTTAGAATAACAGTTACAATTTAATCAGGCTACTAACAAGCGGTAATAAATGCAGCAGAATAAATACAATTGAGTACTTTTAAGAAGAGGCAAAAGCAAAATAAAGTACATTTTTTTTAGTAAAGTGCAAGGAGAGAGGAAGGAGGAGCAGAAGAAAAATTCAAGGTTAGGAACCTAAGTGGGTTGACCTTCTCAAATGTTGTCTCTGTATTAAGTGGAGTGAACACCAGACTGGGAGGGGTGTCTCAGATCAAATTTACAGTAGGGGCGGGCAACTGCAAAGTCACCAACTATAACAACACCACAAGAATAAGCTGGGATGGAGGGGAAAAAACTGTTTCAGGACAGATGAGAAACAGAAAACAATGCAAGAAAATATATAAAATAATTCAGTCAGGCAAAAATATAATTCAGTCAGGCAAAATTAAGACAATGCAGAACTTTGAAAGGTTAAAATGCCAAGAAATATACTTATGAATCAGTGATATATTTCCAGATTATTTCAGAATCCCACTTCAGCCAGAACACCAGGAGTTTCCAACAGTGCAGATTTACAAACAGAAACTGTTTTTAAATCAGCAAGCCTTGAAACAATCAAATAACACAAAAGCTCTTAGACCAGTTTTTTAAACTCCACCACAGGAATGGGGGGAAGCAGTTTCAGGACAGATGAAAAACAGAAAACAATGCCAGAAAATATATAAAATAATTCAGTCAGGCAAAATTAAGACAATGCAGAACTCTGAAAGGTTAAAATGCCAAGAAATATACTTATCAATCAGCGATATATTTCCAGACTGTTTGAGAATCACACTTCAGCCAGAACACCAGGAGCTTCCAACAGTGTATGCAAGAATTTATGGTCTTTTATCAGTCTAGGTGGGGGGGGGGGTGTTCCATAATTTTGAGACATGATTAGAGTACAGGGAGTTTCATTATGTTTTGGGATTTGCAGGTAAAAAGCAGTCATTTATCCATGGAGTGGAAACTTTTATCAGATGCGTATTTTTCTACTAGATTTTGTGGACATGGACAGTTTCTAGTCTTGCAAATGATGTTAAAAGCAACTTTTAGATGACAGAAAAATGAGTTAGGTAGTTTTGTCTAGTTGAAAAGAATGAGTGCTTGGCTGTGGTGTGATCTGCTGCAAATCTTGTGACTTTATTTTAGTATTGATCATTTTTCTTTAATTGAGAAGAATGCATGTTTGTGAAAATGCAAAAGGCATATAGCAGACCTAGGAGTAAGTAGTCATTGGCTACTGACTTTCTATTGGTGTTAGCATTTGTTCTAGTAAAGTTGAAAAATTTTAATGAGTTTTTTTTGACAATGGGATGAATATGATGGTTGAATTTTAGTTTGTTGTTTACTCTTTCTCCAAAGAAATTATTTTAGGTATCTATTTTTTTTGTGGTGGTGTGAACTGAAATGATAACAAAAAGAGTGCTAGTGTTAGTGCAATTTGTTGATATGAAAAGCATTAGTAGAGGTTTTAGATGATTAAGTAGTAACTGAATGTTTTGCAGCCATGCTTCAGTATTATTGAAAGCTGTTTGGGTTAGACACTATTTCCCTTCAGTTTGGAAGCAGAGCAGATAAGAGTAGTGTCATCAGAGTAAGATATGATGGTGGCTGGCTTGCTGGCTAAATGTAAGTTATTGATGAAGATGGTGAAGGGGAATGGATGAAGTATTGATGTATCTACTGATACTGGGTGAATTGAATATGCCACTATACAAACTGATATCTGTTTGTGAAGAAGCTGTGAAATAAAGTAGGCCCACTTGGAGAGAAAGCTTGTTTAGTAAAAATTGGTGAGATATGATATCAAAAGCTTTGACATGATCTAGAAAAGGAACAGGTCTGTCAAAATTTTTACAGAGATTTATGATGCTCTGACAGCTACATAGAACTGTGGTTGTGCTATGGTAGAATCTAAAACCATGCTCACTATTGTCTATGAGTTCTGTGTCTGTGAGGTATTGGAGTAGCTGGGAGTGAATACAGTTTTCTAGGATTTGTGACAGTTGAGCTAAGATGACAATTTGATAATTGCTAGAAAGTTTGACTGAGTGGCCTCCTTTCTGTAGGGGAATAAAAAAAGATTGTTTCTATTTGGTAGGAGCATGTGACTCTTGGATAGATCAGTTAATGATGGATACCAGAAATGCCTGAGCATCACTTGCTATCCTTTGATATTCTCTTGGTAGATTGTTGGTTTGATCATGAGTCTTTTTACTGTAGAGGATAGAATTGCCTTCAGGCAAACAGTAAGGTTTTTTTGATGGCTCATGGGAGATTAGGTATAGGGCAGATTGCACTTCATTTAGAAAATAAGTAATTTGTTTATGTAGTGCTTATTAAATTTCTGTTCAGTGTTTAGAGGTGAATTACTTGGAAATCGCTTTAGATGAGTGGGACTTTTTGGGCCAATTATACTATGTATAGTTTTCCAGAAAAGTTTAGGTGAATTTATTTTTGTATTCTGAAGACTATGGAAGTAATTTTTTGTTTGAGATGCTTTCTGATTTTGCTTGGTTTCATAGGTGCTTAAATGTTTTTAGGGTATAATAATTATTTGTGAACTTCATGTCTTCTAGGCCTTGTCTTGATCCCTCATTAGTTGGACTTGTGTGTTAGCCAAGGAGTGAGTTTATGCTTAACTCTTTTGTTTTGACTGAGGCTTGACTATTTAGGATAGAGAAGAATATAGCATTGAATTGGACTGTGGCTTGGTATAGGGGCAGAATTTTAGTATTGTCCATTTGCATAGTTTTTAAAATTTTTTTTTGACAGACATAACTTTCTTCTTAAGTATTGATGGGTTATGAACCTGGGTAAGCGGTTCCACTATATGATATTTTCTAGGAATAGGAATGCTTATAATGATGGAAATTTCTTATTTAAGCATCTAGCAGTGAGCAGAGTCAGTGCATCCCTTACAATGTCCTAGCTGGGTTTGCCTAGGTTGGTAGTTGGAGCAGACTTACCCCAGCTAAAATGTCACTTTGGGGCTAGAGAATATCTGAGTCAGTATAAGCAAGGTAAATAAAAATAAATAAATAAATGAGGTGAAAAGTGCAGTTATATTCATTGGCAAAGCAGGACAGTCAATAACCTCCCTCCAGGCTGACATATATTGCATCCCCTTTGAATGACACCAGTAGCTGAACCAATTGTTGAAGTCAGTTATCTTTTGTTTATACTGAAGCATCATTCTTGATGAAGGCAGGATGCTGCTCAGGACTGGCTCTATACCAGCCTTGAATGTATACTGTAAGAGCTGTATCATGTCTGTCTTCATATAATTCCAGGATGTTGCCTCAAGTCATTCACACCCATGTGAACAATGGCTGTATTGTAGGAGTATTTGAGGATGAAGTCTCTTGACGTGCCTAGACAACGGTTGTATCTCAGTTCCTGAGATGCAGCACAACATCAACCTTTATTCATTGAGCCTTCTGAGAAGAGTACTTGTGTTGCTCATTATGGAGACACCTATGACTAGGACATTTCCTTGCATTTTGTATGGCCCATGATATCTTAAGTGTACAGAAAGGATGTTATGATGACTTATCTTTGTAGGTTTGTGATAGGTGGTGGTAGAGGTGTAGAATGTGAGGTTACAGTATGCTGCTAAAGAGTTTGACTACTAGGCCTTTTTTTCCTGGAGTCATTAATGGCTTGGGGAGAGGTATCTTGTTTTCAAGTGAGTGACATACTGATGCAAGGTAGCAGTGGACACTGGCAACAATAAGGGTGCTGTCAGCATACTTAGATGAGAGGCTAGCCTCCAAATTAAATAGACATTTGCATCTTTACCATGTGGACCATAGTGATATGAGAAATAAACTGTTGTCTTTGAGCATTAAGCAGTTAGACCACTGTCTCAAGGTATCTAGTGCTAACAAACTTCAAAAATATTGTGAAGAAGTGGCTTGCTGACCCATAATCTCAGAATGAATCAAGTTAATGGGTGGCTGGTGGTTATTAGGATGACTACAGTGTTTGAATGATAATAAGTTAACTTAGTACTTAGCAGAGACATTTTGAAGAATATAGAACGTAATTTAAACATGGGAGTTTTAGCCTGGTCCCTCCTTATAGCAACAAGATACTTCAGTGCAGATTTGTGTCAAATGCCTTGGGCTTGTCAAGTTCAAAAGAATAATAGTGTTATCATCATGCATGCCCTCTATGTCTTCTTTGACATCTAACAGATGTAACAGGCATGATGTATCATTAACAACTCACACAGGTCTGTTGCACATGGCTAGGATATCACTAGGGTCTGTTTAGAAAAGGGCCATCATGACACGTTGGTCTACCACACAGATGAGGAGAGTCAAGCTGTATCTATACATGCATGCATTGGCTGCTGTCCCCCAACTCAGATGGCTGCATGTTGATGTACACCTTTCTACCAGAACATAGTCTGTGTGGAGGGTGCACTGAAGTGTGTATCCTACTGTGTCAGGAATGTGTATGTGATGTATCACATGACAGGCAAACTGTGAGGTTGCCACAGCCCATTGATTCTGTGTGATAGGCCTGGATGAAGGTAAGACAGTGTATACTGGCTAACCATAACTGGCCTAGAGTTCTAACACAATCCCCTATGCAGGTATTATTAAGAAACTCTCCCAGCTGGGGATTAAACCTTGCATCACTAGATGGGTAAGCAATTGGTTCACTGACAGAACACATACTGAGAAAATTGGTAAAGCAACCTGTACCAGTACAGCTGTCACCACTGGCGTACCCCATGCCAGCAGTAGAATTAACTTACCGTTGACTGTACAGTTTAGTGTTACATTAATGTGCATAGCAGAGGTGAGTGATGTCACTTCCTGCTATGCTGAATACATTGAACCATGGTTGTTGATGTATTCATTTTCACTTTGGCTCACTTTCTGGCATTTCAAATCCCACATTTAGAGTCAACATTTTAAATGGTCAACTGAACCGGATTCAAAATGCCAGAGTAAACCTATATAAATGGATCGATGATATCAGCTGGGTACAACAACCCTGTGTTTCTAAAGGTTAGCCAAACATTCCACTTATGCTGTGCTGATGATGCCATAACAAGGCTGAAACATGCATGTCCACAGCTAGTGGAGTTTGGCTTTGTTGGCCTGATTTTTTCCATAAATAGACTTAAAAAGAAAAAAGTTTAGGACATTCAGAATTGCCATGTAGCTGAAACACCTGATGTCCTTAAAAGATCATTTGCATATATTGCATTTAGCCTCTAATATAAGAGGTTTAAGGAATCACACAGTGGAAAGTCCAGCCTTGCTAGACTTTTCTTTTAGTTTTTCCCATCTTGTATTTCTGACACACTCTTTATCCGACTCTTTCATTTTATTACTGACCCATATTAACATTCTGTCTTTAATATGCATTTTTAAGGAGCCCCATAATATGACTTTACTAACCTGACCATTATAATTCAAAGATACTTAAAACAATCTTGATTTGTTCCTTAAGGTAACTCTTAAATTCTTTTAAGTTTTCATATATACTGGGATTCTATAAAAGTCTGTAATTTACTTATATTTATTAATATATTAATACTTAGTGCATTATGATCAGATAAAAGAATAGTTTTAAAATAATTCACTTTATAAAGTAAATCTGTAGAGGCATAAATGTTATCATTTTAGTTTGTGTCCCATGCACATATGAATAGTAAGTGAAGAACAACGACTTAGCCTCTGCTCTTACTAGTAAATCAACTAAATTATTATTACTAATCCATCTATTTAGTGCTTTAGCTGATGAAAGTATTTTAGGTTTCTTCTGTTCACTTTCATCTTCTATGCTAGGTATGCAGTTAAAATTCCCTATTACAATTAAACTACCATTCCAATGACTTTGTAGTAAGCGTAAATGCTCTTTAGCCACTCTTACACTTATTCTAGAGATCCAGTAAAAATTACTTAGTATAGAGTTTGCCATTGTATTTAATTATTATAAATGTATACATTCCTATGGGATCATGAATGGATTCCAAGACGTTAGGCATTATGAAATACAAAAAAGAAAGCGACTGATGTATAAACAGCCTCAGAATCATCAATAAGTGTTTCACCACTCGTACAGCGTAAAACAGTTTTATTGCAGCAAAGCACAAAAAAATTCCAATAATAACATTGTAATTAACTACATAAGGTTAAGCCTTTCACCCAAACCACTTTGGGCTTTTTCAGAACATTTTAAAAACAATGAAAAATGCTTATATACACTTTTTGGTGCCAAAAACTTTGAAACAGTTAAAGAAACAGTATCCGATAGTATATACCAGCAAATTAATCAACCCTCCAAATCTATGCATAAAAAACATGAATTGAATTTATTCTGACTGTAAAGTCTAAACTGATGAAAATGTCATCATAAATATAGAACTGTTCAACCATAAATTATCAGCCTCATGCATTACTATATATAAATAAAAATTTGTATAAATAAAATATGTATGATTAAAATTAATATATTATGTAAACACTGTGTATTTAATTAAATCTAGAAATAACATAAATAATAAATCTCCTAACTATACTCCACAATTGATACAAAATGTATTAATAAATAAGTATATGATTCCTTTATGACATATCTTGAAACTAATAATTAAAATGTACATCTATTTGCACATACTAAAAATATGACTCATTTAAATAATAACCACATGGCCTGCTATAATGAATAGCTGTATTATATGTTATAACCCTCTTTCTCACTAGAACTATCTTTGTGATGTTAAATATGAAGTACCTTATTTGTGCAACCTTTCCAAAATGGACTTACATGGGATATGATCATTGATACCGGGGGGGGGGGGAGGGTAGTTGCATCCAAATATATCTGCCACCATACTTCCTTGTAACTCAACAAGGTTTTGTGATCACCTCCCCTAGGGTCCATGTTGATTATGTCTAAAAATGGCAAATTTAAATTGATGTAATTCTCCTTTCTTCTCAATATGTCTATATAATGCATTTGTGGTGTCTTTTGTTCTTATACTATATGTATAATCATAAATCCGCTGTTTAAAACTTCTTTCTGTCTTACTTATGTAAAAACTGGTGCATTCACTACACTTTGCCATATACACAAGCATTTTTGTATTACAGTTTCCTTGCTTGAATCTAACTAATGTCTTAGATCCATTGTCTAAAATAATTTTATCAATTTCCAATATATACAAGCATTGATTGCATGCACCACATTTCCTACTATGTGTTGTAAATCCTTTCTTAATGGTCTTTGCCCCTCCAGAATGTTGTTCTAAATATTTCTTAATGTTCTGTCCCATTTTATAAATAAAATTAGGTTTAGTACCCATGATGTCTAACAATGTAGAATCACCTGTTATCAGATACCAATATTTATGTAATATATTCATCACTTCCTTGGCTGCTAAGTTATACTGTATGATGAAAGATCTTTGATATAAGCCTGTCACAGTATTATTAGTGTTATGTCTAAAATTCTGACATGATTTAATCCCTATCCCAGCTCCTAATAGAGGCTTGTATTTAATACCCCACTCCTGATTAACATATTGTACAATATTTTGCATCATATGTTGGGGATAGCCACTTTGTTGAAATAACTCTGTTATAAATTTCAATTCCTCTTACATGTTGTTGTATTCATATGTCATCCATGCAGCTCGAATGCACTGTCCTTTAAATATATTATATTTAACTTTATCTGGATGACAACTACTGTATTCCAAATAATCATTGGAGAAAGTACTTTTCCGATATATTTTGGATTTTAATCTTCCTTCCTGAAGGTAAATATAAGTGTCAAGGTAGGCCAAGTCTTTATAACTATGTGTATAAGTGAATTTTAAATATTCACTACTGTTATTGAGAAATTGTATGAAAGCCTGAAATTTCTGCATGTTGTGTTCCCATAATATATAAATATCGTCCAGAAATCTGGAGTAATGTTTAATACACTTGAAATATTCACTGGGGAACAATTGGGAATATTCCCAATCAAGCATGACCATGTTGGAAAATATGGGAGCACAAGCTGCTCCCATGGCTACCCCCCTGGTCTGCTTGAAATGCTTCCCCTCAAAATAAATGTAGTTGTTGTCAAGTACAATGGACATAAACTCCAAAATTAAACTTACTTCATCCCAACTGAAACTGGTATGTTTAATAATACTGTTGCTGAAAGCTTCTAACCCTGATTGTTTGAGGATGCATGAAAAGAGATCAATTACATCTATAGTAACAAACATAACTCCTTCTTTCCATGCATCAACAAGATATATATTTAAAAACTCCCATGAGTCTTTCACCATGTGGGATACTGAGCTGTATATGTGTTTTAACCTAATGTCAATAAACTTACCTAAAGAGAAAGTTTTAGATTTACTAACTGACACGATGGGTCTAAATGGGGGGGTGAGGTGTCCTTATGTACTTTAGGTATGCCTACCAAAGTGGCAAGTCTAGGATGTTTTACCTTTAAATAATTGTAGATATTACTGGCTATTCTACCATCAATAAAAAAATTCTTCCAAATATGAATCTATTCTTTGGTAGGCTATATTGATCTCATTAATAGACACTGGTTCATAATTGCCTGAATAGTAGAGAATATCATACATCTTTTTAGTGTATTCAATACTGTCATAAATGACCACCCCTCCCCCTTTGTCAGGCTTCAACCTTAGGTTGCTGATAAACGTAGTCTTTCTAAATTTATTGTGCATCTGATATATTTCCCTTGTCACTATTTTCTCATACGTGTCCACTGTGGGGTGACTGGGAGGGATGTATGTCCTATTTTTTCTTAACATGTCAACAGTATTTCCGTTATTGTTTGTATGAGTCTGATGTTTATCTTTAAACAATACAGCTAGATTGACCTTCCTAATGTATTTTTTGAACTCACATAAACAGTCAACAAGGTCAAAATTGGGATTGGGTATATATTTCATACCCTTTGTTAATAAATCAAAATGTGTATGATGAATAATTATATTAGAATAGTTGTAAATATTAACATTATTGTATGTATATACTTTATCTGTAATCACAATATCTCTAACCTGCTTGTTATTGTCTTGTGCTTCTACCACTGTTTGTTCTTCCACCAATACTTCTGCTTGGTTCTTGTATTTGGGTGGTAGTGTTGTTGTTGAGCTCTGTTCTGAAATGGTTGTCCCTGAGCTGAATCATCCCTCTGAAAATTTTGTTCCCTGAAATAGTGTGACCTATCCTGAAAATTCCTTTCTACCTGTGTTTGGTTGTATATCTTGTTGTCATACTTAATTTTTCCTTTTTCTTTAGACCATATGTAAGCCAAATCCTTCCTGTATTGATCAACATCTCTTTGTATTTTTTTAGACTTTCTATCACAGGTACTACGTATCCATTTTTCAGCTATGTGAAATTGTTTAGTGTATAATCTTTCCCATTTGGAAAATAACAGGTCATTGATTATTTTAGTATTAAGGTTATCGGTTTCCTGTACTAAATTGCACAATTTCTCATCATTATATTTTATAAGCAGTCTCATAAAATTAAAACCACATTCATTAGAAAATTGATTAAATTCACTAATACCATTATTGGCCTGTACCTCAGAAAAGTAAATACTGAACAAGAGAGGTCCCAGGACAGAACCTTGTGAGATGCCACTTGTGACCGGTTTTGAGTCTGACATGGCTCCAGCAACTCTGACTCTGTGGGTTCTGTCTTATGTAGTTAATTACAACGTTATTATTGGAACTTTTTTCGTGCTTTGCTGCAATAAATCAGTTTTACGCTGTACAAGTGGTGAAAAACCTTAGACATTATAGTAGATTTTCTCCAAAGTATAGCAGTTAATTTCCTCTTTTTGCTAAAAGAAGCAGATGATAACATTTTGCAATTTAAGATATTTAAATATTGTGTTTCTTTATCTATCAAGTAAGTCTCTTCCAAGAATATAATGTCTCCTCTGTATAATTTTACATATCTCATTTATGATTTCCTTTTGTTGCTATTATTTAATCCATTTACACTAATATATAATATATTGCAGTTACTCATGTTGTGTATTTAAAAAGATTTATTTTAAAAGATAATATAACATATTTATTCACCATATTAATTTAATTATATATAAGACTCTAATGCATTCCTCCAACATGATCTTAATACTCTACATGTTTTTTGAATTCTTCCTTTCTACAAACTAAAGAACTAAAATTCATAAATAACAAAAAAAAGAGAAATCTACAACTATAACTGTATATATTGCTAATAAAACATAATCTGCCATGGATAGCAAAGTTTCTAGTTTGCGTGGTTTGGCATAAGGGTTAAGGTATACACCTTGGAAATACAAGGCTTATGGCTTGATTCTGACCTCATGATATTGTCTAAGCTTAAATTGGCCCTTCAAGGCAGTTAGCCCTAGTATTTATCTATAAACCTATTGAATAGACAAACTACTATACTATCTCTTTACATGCCAGTACATAAAAATCCATTGAAAAAATAGCCAAAAACTACAGTGACTTACAAATAATTAATATAATGTGATACATAGGTCAAAACTCATATGAAAAGATTGATTTAATTATATATTTGCCAATTTAAACTATTCCCCATTACCATATAAAAGTTTAATAATCCTCTTCTATTAATTAGAAATTTTTAAATAATCCAACAAATAGTGTATTATATACCTATTTATGTAATAGTAGTATGCATTAATATTAAGTATTCCTAAATTATTTTCTCATTCAACATTATTATAACTAAATCTCTAAATAAATAAGTATAACAGAGTGGGATCTGAAGCAATAATTACATCTGTAAACTTATAGGTTGACAGGTAAACTTGATATACTAAACTATAATACAAAAGGGACACATATGCTAAAACATGCACACATATTTTATAGATCTAACAAAAGCTCTGAATTATTTTTTAAAGTGCAAGTATCTATATTTCAAAATTGTGTAACACTCTTAGCATGACAAATATCAAAATATATAAACATCCTTTAGCTTATTAAACTACTTTATAAAAATATGTACATTACTGAGGCCAAAGTGAATGCACTGCTATTTCTGTACAGTCAAAAATGTTTGCAGTCTATATTGTATTCAAAAGTTACAATGCATTCAATTTAAATCACATTTTCCCTTCCTGGATTGAAACATATTGAAAACTCTGCTTTACAATCTATTAAAATGGATATACTATTTCAGCAATAAAACACTCAAATTTCAGCACTGACTTATGAAATGGGTTATTTCAGGTAGTCTTAATGAATTTAATAATATATAACATGACCAAGTTTCAAATTTCGGCTTTCAGATTATTTTCAAATATTTTTATATGTATTTCTATTTAAATTATATGAGATGTTGCAAATGCACATCTCTGCCATATGTAGGTATATGTAATAAACATCTATCTTAAAAGCAGTTTATTTAAATATATTTTTCTTTATTATTTTCCCACTAATTTTCTGCCTTATTCTATATACCTTGTATTTCTAAACTCTCCATTCAAACAGCTATTTAATGATCAGCTCTCTGTTAAAGATTATTACACGTGTATACATTTCTTAACTTACTGATGCTACTCTTTTATTAATCTTACATATTAAATAATTAATTCCTTGTGCATTTGCATATTATTCATAAGATGTTTACTCTTCTTATTAATTCTAGTATTATGAGCAATCTTGGCTAGATATAAAATAATTCTTGCTTGTTTAATTTGAATGCATGTTTTAGCCATTGTGAACTACTGTTCTGATCTAAGCTTTACATCCTGACATCAGAATTTGATTACAGCATGTGAAAATGACAACTCACACACACCAACTGGTAATTTCCTCTGCAAGTTTCTCATTCTTCTTTGTTGTTTTAAGCTGTCCTAATCAATGAGAAACATCTGAATTTACTTCTTTCTATTAATATATACAGTACTACTTAGTAACACTACAACATACACTTTCAACATTCAGCAAAATGCAAGTAAATTATATGTTAGCAACAGCTCAATATGAAATATTACTATAGCTTCTTTACCAATTCCACTTCTAAGAAAATGAAAAAAGACGTTATTTTCACTAGATTTCTCATATATATACTTGAAAAAAATAAAAAAAAGAAAGTTCTTTTCTGTATGTGCGGACATCAGTGATGAACTTTAATTTAGATTTTCTTCAGAACAGCTCAAGGTGGGAAGAATCCAGCATTCTGACAAAATAGAAATTTCTTTTTTTATCACGTTTTAAGTGTTACTTGCTTCATAAATGACCTGTGAAAGGAATGTGTTACACAGGAACAAAGAAAAAAAATCACCAGCACTTTAACACTTCTAATTAGCATATTACTTAGATCTGACATTCAGTTAACCCAGCAATGTGCATACTAAACAAAGCTGAACAAATAAAACAAAATTCTTAACTTACATAGTCTTAAATTTACCAATTCTATTACTTATAATTTATTAACATTCTGTTAAAGGAAGTATTTGTTTAATATTTAGAAATATGCTTATAAGTTTAGTTAAATGCAAATATTGTATGTCAATGTATATAGTAAAACAGTAATACTAACCATTTAAATTCCTCATCGTGAAAAATATTTTAGCTTAAAATATAAATACAAACTTACATATCTTTTGAAGCTTAAAGTACAGTACAAACCTTTTGCTTAAAGGGTAAATCTATTGTTTCACAAAATAAAAGTCATGCAATCAGTGAATAAAAGCCACTTGTTTTTAAGCTTTTTAATTTTAGAAGCAGTTTTCTAGGAATTTAGCTTACTCTGTCTCTTGAGGGATATATTGTTCCACTCTATTTCTTCATTATTATTAAGGATTTTATTGCTGTTAACAAAAACAGATGCCCCTCCAGAATGTTACATTTTTTGATTTCTTCAGAAAGAAATAATTTGATCTATGCATGAAACAATAACTTTAATTTAATATTGTTCTTTTTATGTTCCTTGATCAGTGGTAAACAGGATTTTCTTTTACTCATTACTTTACTGGAATAATCATTGCCAAATGTGAGTATGTGTTCACCTATTTCAATATTTGCACTGGACCATGCTGTTTTCAATATTTGATCTTTTTCTAATTTAGACAGGAAGTATAATTCAACATGGCAGTGAGCTTCCTTCTTTAAAGGTGCTCTCGGGGATCTATGTGCCCTTTCAATTCCAAAAGATAAAGTTTCAGGTAGATTTAATGTTTTATTTAGCCAGGTTATTAAAATAAGTTTATTATATTGTCTCCCTCATGCTTTTGAGGTATACCATAAATTCTAATGTTATTTTGTCTCAGTCTATTTTCTAAATCATCAACTTTTTCTATGAGTCAGTTATTTGTTTTAAAAAGTCTGTGACTTAAAGTTATCTTCAGTTATTCCTTCATCATGATTATTTAAAGATTTTTCCATTCTGCTGAATTTCGCACTTTGCTGTGTCATATTCTAAATTTCCAAATGTTTAATCTTCTTTCTGGTCTCTTCTTTGAAACTTTCTAGTTTGGTATCCAGTTTGTCTATTTTAAGTAAGACATCTTGCATACTAGATATTAGTCACTGTAAGTCTTTTTTAACACACAAATCCCGAGTACCATTTAGGTTTATAGGTTCATAGGTTCATACTAGGCTATCTGCCCTGGGGCATTTATAAGCCTAGCCCGATTGTGTTTGGCTTATGCCACCCCTTGATTTGAGTATACTGTGCCCTTTTTAAAGTTTAGTTTACTGTGCCTCTGTCTAATAGTGACACAGAAGTAATCCCCGGGACAAACCTATGATCCCCCATCCACTCATCAGGATTCTTCTTGAAGAGAGTCAGTGAGGTGCTCTGCCTAACATGAATTGGAATTCTATTCCAGAGCGAAGGGAGACTCTGGGTTATGAATCTGTCCCTCCAGCATGTTCTATTTATTTCTGTGCTGAGGTTCAAGTCCCTCGAGCGTGTGGCTCTAAGTGATTTAGATTTACTGAGGTGGAGCATGTCCATTAATTCTGGGTTGGACATAGCTTTATATGTCAGGCATAGATCGCCTAGAAGTAGGCGGTATGCAACTGAGTAGAGCTGGAGTTTTTTTAACCGAGCAGCATATGGCATCTGTTTGAGTCCCTTGATCATCCTGGTGAGGTACTTTTGGGGTCTTTCTAATTGCTGCAGGTGTCGGGTAAGGTACATCCCAAAGGGGGCATTGTATTCTATGATGGGCCTGATGAGGGATGAATAAAGGGGCATGATTACCTCTCTTGATCTAGATGTGAATCCTTTCATGATGAGGTGGGCTATGTAGAAGGTCTTTCTAACCACTTTGGCAATGTGGTTGTCAAAGGAGAGATTGCTATCAACTTGGGTCCCCAGATCCCTAATTACTTTCTCTGTAATTAATGGGTTACCACCTATGTGGTAATTTGTGGGCACATTGTTTTTGCCAAAGGGTATGACTATACACTTTTTGGCATTTAGCTTTAGACCATGGCTCTGGCACCAGTTATCCATCTCTGTGAGACCTTTTTGAAGGATGTTTGTGTCAGCTGGAGAGTCGATTATGGTGCCCAGTTTGCAGTCATCTGCAAACATGGTGAGCCATAGTCCTCCCACATTGGCCTGTACCTCAGAAAAGTAAATACTGAACAAGAGAGGTCCCAGGACAGAACCTTGTGAGATGCCACTTGTGACCGGTTTTGAGTCTGGCATGGCTCCAGCAACTCTGACTCTGTGGGTTCTGTCTTTGAGCCAGTTTGTGACTCATCTTGTGACATAGGGGTTTATATTTAGGCTGTATAGCTTATCTATGATGCCCGATTGGGGTATTGTGTCAAATGCCTTTGCGGGGTCCAGATAGGCTGTGTGGACTACCTTCCCTTCATCTATGGCCTTGGTGACTGTTTCGAAGAAGTCGACCAGGTTCAAAAGGCAGGATCTGTCCTTGACGAAGCCAAATTGGGTAGGATCTAGTGTCTGTAGGTCCCCAGTGTCTTTGTTTATGAGTTCCATGATGATCCTCTCCATAGCCTTGCATACTAGGCTAGTCAGGCTTATGGGGCGATAGTTTCCAGGGTCTGCAGAGGCACCACCTTTGTGGAGTGGGACCACTGTTGCTGTACGCCATTCTTTGGGCACATATCCTGTGGTGAGGCTGTGATTGTACAGCAGTTTTACCTGAGGGATTAGTTCTTCTTGGAGTTCATGTAGGAAGCAACCCGGGACGCCATCTGGTCCACCATTTATTGGGTGACTCATTTTGAAGTCTCTCCTGTCTTAACTAAGCAGCTGAGTTTTTTATTTTTTATAAGAAAATATTAATGAGTTTAACATATTTGCAGTATATGCACAAAAAGGAAGACATTCAACAGCACATATTGTTATAAAATGATAGGAATACATTGAATCATCAAAATAATCTTATACAGTTAACACATTAAGAGTCCAAGCAGTTGAAATTCTGACTGAAAAAATTACAGCTTTTGAAGAACTTGAAACCATAATTCTTTTGTCTATTAGTGAATAATATTAGCAAACAAGTAATTGAAAATTTTAATGTTTTGATTATATTTTCTGTTAGAGAAAAGTTTTCAGTCACAGGGCTTTCACTAGATTTTTTCTCTCAGTTAGCCATCTTGGCCACGTGCCCACACAGGCAATTTATTTGCAGATGAAGCAGGGAAATGCAAAGATGTTTGCCAGTAGCAACATCTGCATTAGTAATAGTTCTCTTTAATGTTAAATTATTCAGATAATGTTTTATTTTGCAGAGATTGTGCATATTGACTGATCTTGGTGGATTGTAATTACAGCAGTTTGAGTGGCCTTTTAAGAATGACGTTTTATGAAAAGTATAGTTTTGTCATTATTAGTTCATATATTTTGTTTCACTGCTTACTGGGAAAAAATGTTCAGATCTACAAATTTAAAACACTCTCTTAACAAATGTTGCTATATTTAACAAGAAATAAAATAATACAATCAGGAAGATGAATTATGCATAGTCCTATAGATATGTGCAGGAGGCCCATAAGTGTACCGAAACTCAAACAAGGTACACTCCATCCACTGATGTTCAGATTAATTTTCAATGACTGTGAGTGTCAATGTGTTTTCAATAAATGTGACATTCAAGGGCCGAGAACTTTACTGTTACTCATGATAAGTCTGTTTTCAATTTAGCAAATTGTCATCAGTATTTGTGATATAAAATTTGAAATAAAAATACTTAAATCAAAATGTTTGTAAATATTGTAAAAGTAAAGAAGAAAATAGTATGCACCCATACAGGTTTGAAATGTGTTATGATAAATGGGAAGAGACAGTCAACTTATAGGATAAAGGAATAGCTGGGGGTGGCTGTTATCCTACATAGGGCCTCACGTGACTATGATCCTTTATGTTTGATATGCATCAGCACCAGTGTCTCAATGCAAGTATTGAGGTGTGAGCCACTCCATGAAAGCACCAATGCTTACTATTGCTTCATGTAGGGAAGCAGAACTCTTGAAACTCCTTATGTCATCCTACAGTAAATTTACCTTGAAGAAATCCCTGGAGTTGGTAAGCTTCGTGAGTATTTTGGGATAGATCATTATAGTGAGAACCTCTACTAGACAGTCAGATCTAACCAAGGAGAATGTAATTTTAGGTGCAGAGCATAGCAGTGCTATATGTGTAGTGATCATGTCCAATATATATATCTATCTATATATATATATATATATATATATATATATATATATATATATATATATATATATAAAATGTTACTTTCAAACTGCAGCATACAGTCAAGTGTAATGAGTTAGCATTAATAAAGTCTACAAAGTGCTAAACATATTTATAGGTAGTAGTGTAAGTATTCCACTTAGCAGACAGATAATTGAAATCCCCAAGTATAATAGTGGTTGTATTGATAGTAAAGGATTCCAGCTTATCTAGATATGCTTGTTGGTTGTGGGTGAAATAGAGGAGTTCCATAGCTGGTCAGATAAGGGATCTTATTTACGGTTGGTGGGATGCGAAGGAACTCATGGTTATTATCTAATGGATAAGTGTAGAAGTGAAACAGTTGGAGAGGTATATGGTCAACCTATCACACTTTATAAAGGTATCTTAGTAGAGGATCTAAACATGAGATGGACATCAAACCCTGGTAGGGAAGAAGTATTCTGAAAGTATATGAACCATGTTGTATTGACGGTGATACATATTATCATGGAAACAATAAGAAGACACTTCACTGACATTTTAAGGGAAAATTAGATAACATTTATGTTACACAGACAATGTACTACATGATCTATAACAATTCTGTAATCTTGTTTACCCAACTTTGTGAATTTTTTAAACGTTCCTTTTTACAAAAAGGGAAGTATTCATTCAATACTGATCAACTCAACTGCACACGTTTAGTTATCAGTTTGAAAGAACATTAGCTAATAGTCTTAACCTTGATGTTGTATTACAAATTTTAACAGGCTGGGCTTACATTATTTTATATCTATCAGTTGCAGTTTTTTACAAAGATGTTACTTAATTTGATTTGAATAGTTACATTTTTTTCAAATGAGAGGTTAAAATTTCATAATGTCGTAGTAGCTGTTTTCTTCCATCAGATATTCCTAAGGTTTGGAGAGTTTGTCACTACTTTAGCATGATAACAGTGTAAAAATGTTTAATGACTGCCTCAGTATTAATAACAAGTTTATCTTAGACAAATTACAAAACATTTTAAAAGCATGACACACACAGGAAGTACACACATATATATATATATATATATATATATATATATATATATATATATATGGTGATGCAGCTGACCTTCCAACTTAAAAAGACAATCCATGTTGAAGGTAAGTTGCAGAGTATATATCTTAGCATACATATAGTTTTATTAAAGCTTAGAAAACTGTCAGGATCCATAACATGTACATTTGATATATATATTTGATATATTCAGCCCTGCTGTGGATGTTAACAAATAACTCATAGGTATACCACATAATATATAATTTTTCTGAAACTAGAGGCATTAGCTTGACATGTGATGTAGAACACATCATTTTGACTGCTTAGTTTATTTAAGTATATAGGTATTTATTTACTAATTGCATTTTTGTTAACATGAAGGTCTTCTTAGGAGGAAAAAGCCCCTTTTAGATGATGCCTTGGGAGAAAAGCTCCACAGAGAGTAGAATTAAAACAGGAAGAGTTAAATCAACAATAGGGATGGAAAATAGATAAATACACAATAACAATTTATAGTTATGTATTGTTACAAGGGATTAAAAAGGTTTTAAATGTAAGCATGCTATAAAACATCCATCATTGTGTAACACTCATAATGTATATATGCAGTACGATATTCATGTGACAGATGAGAAAATGGCAGGTAGTTAAATTTTAACAGGAGAGGTATGTAGAGTATGACAGAAGGATAGAAGGCAGTAAGAGGTTAAATGATTAACCCACTGTAGCACTGTAGCAGGCGGTAGAAGAAACAGGATGCTTTCAGGTAGGTTTCTAATTGTGTTTTACATTTTTATGGACTTTTATCAATCCAGGTTGGGGGGGAGGGAGTGGATCCATAATTTTGAGATGTGACTAGAGTAGAGGGAATTTCATTATGTTTTGGGATTCGTAGGTAAAAAACAGTAGTTTATCCATGGAATGGAAACTTTTATCAGATGCATATTTTTCTACCAGATTTTGTAGAGATGGACAGTTTCTAGTCTTGCAAATGATGTTATAGGCAATTATAGATTACAGAAAAATGAGGTAGGTAGTTCTGTCTAGTTGAAAAGATTGAGTGCTTGGCAGTGGTGTGATCTGCTGCAAATCTTGTGACTTTATTTTAGCATTGATCATTTTTCTTTAATTGAGAAGAATGCAGGTTTGTGGAAATGCAAAAGACATATAGCAAACCTGGAGTAAGTAGGCTTTGACTGCTGTTCTTCTATTGGTGTCAGTTAGCATTTTGTTCTAGTAAAGGTGCAAATTTTTAATGAGTTCTATTGACAATGGTATGAATATGATGGTTGAATTTTAGTTTGTTGTTTACTTTTTCTCAGAGGAAATTAGTTTGGGTGTTTATTTCTTTTGTGGTGGTGTGAACTGAAATGATAACTAAATGAGTGCTATTGTGCAATTTGTTGATGTCAACACCATTAGTAGAGGTTTTAGATGATTAATGAGTAACTGAATGTTTAGCTATGCTTCAGTATTACTAAAAGCTGGTTGGGCTAGACACTGTTTTCACTTTAGTGTAGAAGCAGAGCAGGTAGGAGTAGTGTCATCCCATTATTTATGATGGTGGCTGGCTTGCTGGCTGAATGTAGGTTATTGATGAAGATGGTGAAGGGGAATGGATGAAGTATTGACACATGTACCTAGTGATACTGGGAGAATTGAATATGTCACTCTACAAACTGAGATCTGTTTGTGAGGTAGCTGAGAAGCCAAGGCCCACTTGGAGAGAAAGCTTGTTTAGGAAAATTTGGTGAGATATGATATCAAAAGCTTTAAAATGTTCTAGAAAAGTAACTAGTTTGTCAATATTTTTACAGAGATTTATGATGTTCTGACAGGTACATAGAACTGTGGTTGTGCTGTGGTAGGATCTAAAACCATGCTCATTATAGTCTATGAGTTCTGAGTCTGTGAGGTATTGGAGTGAATACAATTTTCTAGGATTTGTGACACTTGGGGTAAAAAGACAATTTGACAATTGTTAGAAAATTTGAATAAGTGTTCTCCTTTCTGTAGGGGAATGATGAAATATTGTTTCCATTTGGTAGGAGCATATGACTCTTGGATAGATCAGTTAATGATGGATACTAGATATGCCTGAGCATCTCCTGCTATCTTTAGATATTCTCTTGGTAGATTGCTGATATGGGTTTAAGTTTGACCATGAGTCTTTTTACTGTAGAGGATTGAGTTGCCTTCAGGAAAACAGTAGGGTTTTACTGATGGCTCATGGCAGATTAGTATAGGGTAGATTGCACTTCACTTAGAAAATAAGTAATTTGCTTATGTAGTGCTTACTAAATTTCTATGCAGTGTTTAGAAGTGAGTTACTTGGAAATGGCTTTGTTTGAGTGGGACTTTTTGGTCAGAGTATACTATGTATAGTTTTCCAGAAAAGTTTAGGTGAATTTCTTTTTGTATTCTGAAGACTGTGGAAGTAATTGTTTTGGAGATGCTTTCTGATTTTGCTAGGTTTCATAGGTGCTTAAATGTTTTTAGGGTATAGTAGTTCTTTGTGAACTTCATGTCTTCTAGGCCTTGTCTTGATCCCTCATTAGTTGGACTTGTGTGTTAGCCAAGGAGTGAGTTTATGCTTAACTCTTTTGTTTTGACTAAGGCTTGACTATTTAGAATAGAGAGGAATATAGTATTTTAATGGATTGTGGCTTGGTATAGGGGCAGAGTTTTTAGTATTGACCAGTTGAATAGTTTTTAAAAAATATAATTTTTTATGACAGACATAACTTTTTTCTTAAGTATTGATGGGTCATGAACCTGGGTAAGTGGTTGCACTATATGATATTTTCTAGGAATAGGAATGCTTATAATGATGGCAATTTCTTATTTAAGCATCTAGCAGTGAGCAGAGTCAGTGCTTCCCTTACAATGCCCTTACTTGGTTTGGCTAGGTTGGTAGTTGGAGCAGACTTACCCCAGCTAAAATGTCACTATGGGGCTAGAGAATGTCTGAGTCAGTATAAGGAAGGTAAATAAAAATAAATAAATAAATAAATGAGGTGAAAAGTGTAGTTATATTCATTGGCAAAGCAAGACAGTCAACAACCTCCCTCCAGGCTGACATATATTGCATCCCCTTTGAATGACACCAGTAGCTGAACCAATTGTTGAAGTCAGTTATCTTTTGTTTATACTCAAGCATCATTCTTGATGTAGGCAGGATGCTGCTCAGGACTGGTTCTATACCAGCCTTGAATGTATACTGTAAGAGCTGTATCATGTCTGTCTTCATATAATTCCAGGATGTTGCCTCGAGTCATTCGCACCCATGTGAACAATGGCTGTATTGTAGGAGAATTTGGGGGTGAAGCCGCTTGACATCCCTAAACAACTGTTGTATCCCAGCTCCAGAGATGCAGCACAGCATCAACCTATATTTGTTAAGTCTCCTGAGTAGAGTATTCATTATGGAGTCACCTATGACTAGGACATTTCCTTGTGTTTTGTATAGCCCATGATACCATAAGGGTTCAGAAAGGTTGCTATGATGACTTTTCTTTGTATGTTTGTGATATGTGGTGTTAGAGGTGTAGAATGTGAGGTTACAGTATGCTGCTGAAGAGTTTGAGTATCAGGCTTTTTTTTTCCCTGGACGCCTTCATGGCCTGGAAAGAAGTAGCATAGAAAGGTTTATTTTTAAGTCAGTGACATGCTGTTGCAAGATGGGAGTGGACAGTGGCAACCTTAAGGGTGCTGTCAGCATTCCTAGATGAGATGCTAGCCTCCAAATTAAATAGACATTTGCACCTCTACCATGTGGACCTTAGTGATAGTAGAAATAAATTGTCTCTGAGCATTAATCAGTTAGACAGCTGTCTCAGGTTATCTAGTGCTCACACACTTGAAAAATAGGGTGGGGAAGCGGCTTGTCAATACATAATCTCAGAATAAAGTGAGTTAGTGGGTGGCTGGTGGTTATTAGGATGACTACAGTATTTGAATAATAATAAGTTAACTTAGTACTTAGCAGAGACATTTTGAAGAATATAGAACGTAATGAAACCATGGGAGTTTTACTCTGGTCCCTCCTTATAGCAACAAGATACTGCTTTGCACTGTCAATTTAGACGTGGGGTGTTGTGATACTGAGAGGAGGAGGCAAAGTATGATTTGCCTGGGTTGAAAATTTTACAACTTGATGCAGTACTTAGTTCTATAGCAGTGCTGGGCTACTGGTAGAGTGACTGTGCATCACTAAAATATGATTATAGGGGCACGATCGCTACAGCTGCAGTTTAGTTCCAATAACTTGCTAGCCTTGAGTGCACTGAGTAGTTTATCCAATAGAAGAGTATTGGTGTGCACAGCAGCAGGGCAATATACATCAAAAAAGACAAGCAGCCAGTTAGAGAACAACGTCTAACAAAACCAGCTGTGATTAAACACCCAGATCAAGAGTAATATTACTTTCTGTCACATCGTAACTACTGCAGCAGTTTTCTAAAATGGACCCCAAACTCTAGAAAAATTATGCTGTGGGAATGTCTAATGCACAGTGTAGCTAGACCATGAACTGACCAGCGTAGCCTGTTGTGTACACTGCATGCAGTGTACACATCCAGCTATGCAGTGCATACTGCATGCGTTATGTCTGCTTTCTGAGAAACACCACTGTCGCTGTGTGCTTGCCAGGACCTATGTTTGGAGTAGACATTTCTGCTTTACCAGCCATGCCATGTACTGCTGTGATTACTATCGGGGGGGGGGGTGGCAGATGACTTGGTACAGGTTGTTGGTTCTACTACACTGTTGAGGGAGGATGGTGCTGGTTATCTTCCCTGCTGGTGATGTATTTGTGTAATCTGATTGTACCAATATCATGCTAAAGACAATCCTGTCTTCTCACAAGCATATTGTATAGCATGTAAAATGCTAAGAACATACTGCATGTTGTAGAAAGGCCATACTGGAGTGTTGCCCCAAATATAGCAAAGCAGTGGACGTGGGCTTACTTTGAGCTGGCTGAACATAGACTGTGTGATTTTGTGGGTTTGTGCATGTGCAGTTACTATTATACTACAGTTTTGTTGTACTCTATGCTTCCATGTGAGCATAATAAGTCAGGGCTCCAGCAGGTACCAAGTGTACTCAGTAACACAGTATCAACATGCTGGGAGGGTTAATATGCAGGAAAACACTGCAAATGCAGTCATGCAAATAAATATTAGCCACAATACCTGCACTAACTAACCAGATAGCTGTATGGAATGTTACTATAAAAGAAACAGTGGTATAGCTGAGATGCAGTCCATATATGTGAATTATTCAAATTGCTTGAGTGCTATGCAGGCACTTTTGTAATGATCCCATGACCATCACATATTATCTTGTGGATCCCATAATGACAGCTCTTTCTGTTTACAAACCTTTATGACTGTGGGACAAATAGGGACCTTACTGCTACATGCATTTGATGGCAACTACTACCTCAGCGAAATTGGTTATTTCAAAAGCATGCATGGTGTTAACTCTGTCTTGTAGTGTGCTAGGAAATCATATATGATCCTTCACATATAGAAGCATTATGATAGGTAGGGTCATAGGTAGGTAGGTACTAGGCTATCTGCCCAAGGTCATTTATAAGCCTAGCCAGAGTGTGTCAGCTTTCGCCGCCCCATTGATTAATTAACTGAGCCTCTGTCAAGAAGAGCCAATGAAGTGATCCCAGGGGTGTATTTTCTGTTACCCATTCACTCGTCAAGGTTTCTCTTGAAGAGTGTTAGCGAGGGGCACTGCCTAATTTAGTTAGGAATTTTGTTCCAAAGCATGGGGAGTCTCTGTGACAGGAATCTATCCCTCTAGCATGTTCTATTTATTGTTGTGGTGAGGTTTAGCTCAGTAGAGTGAGTGGCTCGCAATGACTTGGATTTCTTTAGGTGGAGCATGTCCATCAATTCTGAGTTGGACATGGCTTTGTAAGTCAGGCAGAGATCACTTCTGAGTAAGCAATATGCCACTGAGTACAGCTGGAGTTTTTCCAGTCGGGCTACATAGGACATATGTTTGAGGCCAGTAATCCTCTTGGTGAGGTACTTTTGTGGTCTTTCCAGCTGTTGGAAGTGTCTTGTGAGGTACATCCCAAATGGGGCATTGTACTCTAAGATGGGTCTGATGAGTGACAAGTAGAGGGGCACTATAACCTCTTTATTTCTAGATGTGAACCCTTTAGTAATTAGATGGGCTACATAGAAGGATTTCCTAACTACTTTGGCAATATGATTGTCAAAGGAGAGTTTACTATCTACCTGGGTCTCCAGATCTCTTATTACCTCTTCTGTATTAAGGGGGCTGCCACCTATGTGGTAATTCAAGGGTGTTTTGTTTTTCCCAAATGGGATGACTATGCATTTTTTGGCATGTATCTTGAGACCATGACTTTGACACTAGGTGTCCATCTCAGTAAGGCCATTTTGGAGAATGTCCGCGTCAGCTGGAGAGTCAATTATGGCTCCCAGTTTGCAGTCATCAGTGGACTTGGTTAGCCATAGTCCTCCTGTGTTTGCCTGTACTTCTGAGAAGTATATGCTGAACAGTAGGGGTCCCAGGACCGAGCCTTGTGGGACACCACTTGTGACTGGTTTATAGTCATACCTGGAACCCTCTATTCTTACTGTGTAAGTTCTGTCTGTAAGCCAGTTGGCAACCCATCTGGTGACGTAGGGGTTTATGTTTAGGCTGCTGAGTTTTTCTATAATTCCTGAGTAGGGAATGGTGTCAAAAGCCTTGGCGAGGTCAAGGTAGGCTGTGTGAACTACCTTCCCCTCATGTATGGCCTTGGTGACTGACTCGAAGAAGTCAACCAGGTTTAGTAGGCATGATCTGCCCTTAACAAATCCGAACTGGGTCGGGTCAAATGTTTGGAGGTTCCCATTGTCTTTTTTAATGAGTTCCATGATGATGCGCTCCATAGCCTTGCAGACCAGGCTGGTCAGGCTTATGGGGCGATAGTTACCAGGGTCAGTTCTGGCCCCTCCTTTATGGAGTGGAATAACCATTGCTGTGCACCATTCTATGGGCACATAGTCTGTGGAGAGGCTGAGGTTGAACAGTGTGTTTAGGTAGGGGGTTGGTTCATTCTGTAGTTCATGCAAGACGCAGCCTGGGACACCATCTGGCCCCATTGACGCTGTGCTTTTGGCTTTTGAAAGGGTTGTTTTCACTTGTGCGTCTGTGATTTCCAGGACACTACACTTTTCCGGTATTGTTGTGGGCCCTTTTGGGGGTGAGAGGAGGGTGAAGTTTGCACTGAATTTATCTGCCAGGATGTTGGCAATATCAGTGGGTTCAGTATATTTTGTGCTATTCTGCTCTAGCTCAGAGCATATCTGCGAGTTGCCACTTAGATTCTTGACATAGCTAAAGAAGGCTTTGTGGTTATCTTTTGAATCCTTGGCTATTTTTCTTTCGAAGTTAGCCTTGGAGGATTTTATGAAGGACCTTACTTTCTTACTGCTACTGATCAAGGATGTCTTTCCTTCTTGGGATTTGCTTTTTTTAACTAGTTTCCTCCTTCTATTGTATAGCCTGTTATGGCAGGGGTCCACCAGACTGGTTTCCTTCTCTTAGGGGAGTGAGTCTTGGTTTTTCTAGGGATGGCATGATCCATGCCTCCTTGTAGGTGCTCACAGAGTGCATTTGTAAAGGTTCCTGCATCTTGGACACTGTTATCCTTTAGCATGGGGGCTGTGAAAGTTACCACCTCTGTCTTAAGTAAGGTGAAGTTTGCTGTAGAAATGTTTTTCACTGTGGTTTCCTTAGTTGGTGGTGATGGTGTGGTGTGGACATCCAGAGTGATTAGTTTATGGTCTGATCTAACCAGTGATGGGTTGTCCTCTGGTGTGGAACACCTGTCGCCCATGTTGGTAGTGACCAGGTCCAATATGTTTTTACCTCTGGTAGGGGAGTTTATCAGCTGATCCAGGGCATTTGAGTTGATAAATTCTAGGAAGCGCTGGACCTAGGAGTTTGTACTTAAGTAGTTTTCCCAGTTAACAGTAGGGTAATTGAAATCGCCCAATATCAGGGTGTTTGGTAAGGCCTTCATGTTTTCCAGTGTCTCCAGAAAGGCGGAGTGGTGGTCCTCCTGGGTCATGGAAGGGGATCTGTAGCAGGCCACAATTTGCATTGCAGATTTGCCTGATGTTAGTTGCACATGGATGATCTCGGAGGTATCATACTGCACCACTAACCTAGAGGTATAGGTATCCTTGATGAATATGGATACACCCCCTCCTTTTGTGTTTCGGTCTATGTTCTGTGGCCAAAATGTCTGGTATGAGTTGTAGCCTGGTAGTGCTGGGGTGATCTGTGGCACCTTGAACCAGGTTTCAGTTACTGTACAGATGTCAACATTCTCCATACTGAGGAGTGCTTTGAGCATGTACATTTTGAGATTTAAACTCCTGGTGTTGAGTAGCATAACCTTCATTTTTTTATTTGTGTTTACGGAGGTGGGTTTGACTTTTGAGCCTTGCCTAAAAAAGGCACTAACTTGGGGGTGGTAAGAGCCTTGGCCAGTATTCAAAAGCCTAGGGGTGACAGGTGCAAGCCATCTCTTGCGAAGCAACGAGGCCTGTCCAGCATGTCGTCCCAGGCTGACAGACACTGGATCCCCTTTGAATGACAACAGAAGCTTAGCTAATTGTTGAAATTGATCATTTTTTTTCTTTATACTGCAGTATCATTCTTGGTGAGGGCAGGATGCTACTCAGGGTCAGGGTCATACCTGCCTGGGTTACATGATCAGAGCTCTTCCATGTCTCTTTTCATGTAGTCCATGGAGGTACATCTCAGGTCATTCACACCAACATGAACAATGACAGAGTCATATTTGTACTTGTTCTGGAGTGACCTGAGTGCTTGTGTTATGTGGTGTATTCTGTCTCCCGACAGGCAGCTAACAGTAATCTTCTCCTTGTCCAGCCTAGTGAGTGGGACGTCAGTGTGCCTAACTATAGAGTCGCCTGTTACTACTGTGTTAGGTATGTTATTTCGCCTTAAGGGCTGTGATTGTGCGGCACACTGATTTTGTGTTTTGTGTGTTGTCTGGCTTGTGATGGGAGATGCAGGTTTTTTGGGTGTCTGCTTTGGAGGTCTGTGATGCTTTTGCAGGTTTTTATTTAGAGCCTCTGAGTATGATTTCATGTATTTATGTGTATTTTTTGCCAGTGCTGGTTTAGCATGTCTGTGTGAGGCTGGATGTGTGGTGCAAGTGTTAAGCTTCTCCTCATGACTGCCTGTTCCATTCTTGGGTGGAGAGAGCTTAGCCTCCAGTTTAGCTATATAATTGCATCTCTCGCATATGTTAATGTTTTGTGGTAGGAGGAGAGGGTTGTCTGTGTACATTAGACAGTTGTAACATTGCATCAGGATACCCAGGTTCATCAGCTGGACTGGAGAGTATACCTGAAATTGCCCTTTGGTCATGCCTGAATAGTAGGGTGAGCTGCTTAGTCATTTGGTTGGTGAGGGGTGAATAATGAGCCTTGCCCTGCTGGGCAAACAAGTGTCGTGGTATATAAGTGCTTGCTATTAGGTCTGAGCAAGTGCTGGACTGTAGGATGCTTTTTAAGTTCTTAGATTGAGAGTTAGGCTACTTTCATGGGAAAAACTTAAGATGAGACTTGGTGGAGCTGGGATAAATTTAGCCCTAGCTAACCAGCACTGCCCGGATGTGCAAAACCATGCAAATGCCTTTTTTACAGCAGGGAAATGAAAGAGATAGAAATTAGCCCAAAATGGCCGATAAACTACTAACTTCTGGGCTGGAACCACTCCTCCAGGGACAGATGGCTGCTCAAAGCTCCCTCTCTCACAGGTGAACAGAGAAACCTCCCTCTATCCAAGTAAGGTATGGGCAACTCAGAAAATTGTCACACAGCCCTGAATTCAGCACTAGCCTGAAAACTGGACTATACTAGCTTAGAAAGGTGGGAAACAAGGAAAAACATTTTTTTGAAAAGATAAGGCAAAAACAGTAAAAAATACACCTAAAACTGCTTTGAATGACTACAAACAGTAAAAAATACACTTAAAACAGCTTTAGATGACTACAAGCAATCAGAAAAGACTTTTAAACAAATTACCCAATTAACCAGTAAAAAATTCTCAAAACTGAGCCATGTTCCTGTAGTCAGTTATACAAACAAAGCTAGATTCAACAGGCCTGGATCTAGTCTATGCTACAGCAAACAAGGCACATCAATTTCAGTAAGAAACAGTTCAAATATGCAGGCACTTTAAGCCTTTAACTAGAAATTCCCAGCTCAGATGGGCAGAGTCCAGCCTCTCCTCCCACAAGAGTAAAGTTCACCACACCAGCAAAATGACAACTGAACAAAAACACCAGTGAGCTGGAATCACCAAACGGATGCACAATAAAGGAAAACCGAAGAAAAAGTAACAAACTTCTTTAATGGACTGTGAAATGATGAGTATAAAAAACACATTAAGCGCTTTCATCCACTGATGTGGACTTCTCCAGCATGTCGTCCCAGGCTGACAGACACTGGATCCCCTTTGAATGACACCAGAAGCTTAGCCAATTGTTGAAATTGATCATTTTTTCTTTATACTGCAGTATCATTCTTGGTGAGGGCAGGATGCTACTCAGGGTCAGGGTCATACCCGCCTGGGCTACATGATCAGAGCTCTTCCATGTCTCTTTTCATGCAGTCCATGGAGGTACGTCTCAGGTCATTCACACCAACATGAACAATGACAGAGTCATATTTGTACTTGTTCTGGAGTGACCTGATAGCTTGTGTTATGTGGCGGATTCTGGCTCCCGACAGGCAGCTAACAGTAACCTTCTCCTTTTCCAGCCTAGTGAGTGGGACGTCAGTGTGCCTGACTATAGAGTCACTTATTACTTGTGTATTAGGTATGTTATTTCGCCTTAAGGGCTGTGATTGTGCACAGAAGTCCACATCAGTGGATGAAAGCGCTTAATGTGGTTTTTATACTCATCATTTCACGGTCCATTAAAGAAGTTTGTTACTTTTTCTTTGGTTTTCTTTTATTGTGCATCCGTTTGGTGATTCCAGCTCACTGGTGTTTTTGTTCAGTTGTCCTCCCACAAGAGTGCAGACCACGAACCTTCTTAATGTAAAATAACTGGCCTGAAGGCCAAGTGCTTAAACCAGAACTAATACACTTTTAGAATAGCAGACAGTGAGCCCTCAATCAGCAGTTCCCAACTTAAAAGGATGTAAGCTACCTGTCCTGCCACAAGAGTGCAGACCACAAACCTGCGTAATGTAAAACAACTGGTCTGAAGCCCAAGTGCTTAAACCAAAAGGTGTAGAATGATAGCTACACTTTAATCAGGTTACTACCAAGCAGTAATAAATATAATTGAATACTTTTAAGAAGGCCTGGATTAGTGCTCAAGTTATGCAAACAAAGCTAGATTCAACAGGCCTGGATCTAGTCTATGCTACAGCAAACATGGCACACCAATTTCAGTAAGAAACAGTTCAAATATGCAGGCACTATAAGCCTTTAACCAGAAATTCCCAGCTCAGAAGGGCAGAGTCCAGCCTCTCCTCCCACAAGAGTGCAGACAACGAACCTTCTTAATGTAAAATAACTGGCCTGAAGCCCAAGTGCTTAAACCAGAACTAATACACTTTTAGAATAACAGACACTGAGCCTTCAATCAGCAGTTCCCAACTTAGAAGGATGTAAGCTACCTGTCCTGCCACAGCAGTGCAATCCACAAACCTTCTTAATGTAAAACAACCGGTCTGAAGCCCAACTGCTTAAACTAAAAGGTTTAGAATGATAGTTACACCAAGCAGTAATAAATAAAATCGAGTACTTTTAAGATGATGCAAAAGCAAAATAAAGTAGGAAGAAACATAAATACAGTAAAAGCAGATAAAAAAAGTGCAAATTTTTTTTTTTTTTTTTTGAGTGAGCAAATGAGATGGGCCCAAGAGGAGTATCCATGTGCAAATTTACAAGAGGGGCGGGCAGTTTCAAAGCCACTAAGATTAACAGCAAAACAAAAGCAGGAAGGGAGGGTGGGGAACTAACTGAAAAAACAGAGCCACAACTTCCAGCTAGATAGTATTCAATGCAACAC
The DNA here is from genome assembly GCF_019279795.1 of Protopterus annectens. NCBI lineage: Eukaryota > Metazoa > Chordata > Ceratodontiformes > Protopteridae > Protopterus > Protopterus annectens. Next base: position 345,758,376 of record NC_056725.1, on the reverse strand, counting down.
AAATAAATCAATTTAAATGCTGTATTATTTGAAAAAAAGTGCAGATAAAGATTTACTTAAATTCACTTATACATCCAGTTGATTGATTTGATTTCATGTAGGTCTTAGCTGGCCAAAGCTCAGAGTTTAAGCAGAAAATAATCCAAAATGTACCACTTATATAAGGCAGAAACCGAATAACAATGAAGTGAACTACCCCCCACTTAAGACTGGCTATACAAGAATTCTAACAAGCAGTAAATGAAAAAACAGAGCCACAACTTCCAGCTAGATAGTATTCAATGCAACACAAATAAATCAATTTAAATGCTGAAGAACATGTTAAGTATACTAGAGAAATAAGCCGGTGACATACATAGTGAGTTCCCAGCTGGCCTCTGAAAAGTCCCGGCAGTTAATACAGAAAAAGCAACATATATCTTGGCCTTCACAGGTCACACATTCCTATAGATTCCTGTAGCTGAAGGCCCATGCATTGTCTTAGTTTACTCTAAAGTGATTATTGATATTGAGATCGGTGAAATTCTGGTATGTCATCCACTAACGGTAGTGTTTTCTTTGGTGCTGGATACCACCTTGCTCATACGGAGCCAGCATTAGGTACTACAGTATGCTGCTGCCTGACAAATGCTGTTACTCCAAGCATTATCACTATCTGCAGCTGTGAAATGTTTGGTGTGCTTTACCCACTTATAGCCTGGTGCACATTGATGTACAATTTCTCTCAAACATAACTGAATCATGACTATGTTTATCTTGCTTACATCTGAATGTCATTAGGACTTTATTCCCTTTCATAGGTTCATAAGTTCAGTAGGTACTAGGCTATTGGCCCTAGGGCCTACACAAGCCTAGCCAAAAAGTTACGCTGGCTTTTGCCACCCAAGAAAATTATTTTCCTGTGCCCCTGTCAAGCAGAGCCACAGAGGTGATCCCGGGGCTGACTTTCCTAATTCCCATCCAGTCATCAAGATTTTTCTTAAAGAGTACTAATGAGGAGCTTTGTTTGATATAGATAGGTAGTTTGTTCCAGAGTATGGGAAGTCTCTGGGACAGGAATCTATCCCTCCAGCATGTTCTGTTTATTGTGGTAACAAGGTATAAGTCCCTAGAGCATGTAGCTCGGAGAGATTGGGATTTTTTTAAGTGGAGCGTGTCCAACAGCTCTGGGTTTGACATAGCTTTGTATGTTAGGCAGAGATCACCTCTGAGTAGGCGATATGTGACAGAATAAAGCTGGAGTTTTTTGAGACGGTCTGCGTAGGGCATCTGCTTGAGGCCAGTAATCCTCTTTGTGAGGTATTTATGCTGCCTTTCCAGTTGTTGTAGATGTCTTGTGAGGTACATTCCAAAAGGGGTGTTGTACTCTATGATAGGTCTAATGAGTGACCAGTAGAGGGGAACAATGACCTCTTTTTTCCTGGATGAAAAACCTTTTGTGATGAGGTGTGCCACGTAGAAGGATTTCCTGATTACTGTGGTGATGTGATTATCAAAGGAGAGACTACTGTCCACCTGTGTCCCATGGTCTCTTATTACACTTTCTGTGTTAAGTAGACTGCCACCTATATGGTAGCTCATGGGTACAGAGTTTTTACCAAATGGGATGACAATGCACCTTTTAGCATTGAGCTTGAGGCCATGGCTTTGACACCAGGCATCTGTCTCAGTGAGGCCCTTTTGTAAGATGTCCACATCGTTAGGAGTTTCAGTTATGGCTCCTAATTTGAAGTCAACTGCAAACTTAGTTAGCCAAAGACCATCTGTGTTAGCCTGTACTTCAGAAAAGTAGATACCAAACAGGAGAGGACCCAGAACTGAACCCTGTGGTACTCCACTTCTCACTGGTCTGAAGTCGGATTTGGAGTCTGCAACTTTCACAATGTGGGTTCTGTCAGTGAGCCAGCTGGCAACCCATCTTGTGACATAGGGATTCATACCTAGTTTAGTGAGTTTATCTATAATACCAGAGTGGGGGATGGTGTCAAAAGCCTTGGCAAGATCTAGATAGGCAGTGTGAACCACCTTACCCTCATCTACGGCTTTGGTGACTGCTTCAATCAGGTTTAGGAGACATGATCTGTCATTTACAAACCCAAACTGGGTAGAGTCCAGGATTTGGAGATTACCAATGTCTTTGTTTATAAGTTCCATAATGATTCATTCCATGGCCTTGCAGACCAGGCTCGTTAGGCTAATGGTGCAGTAGTTCCCGGGGTCCGTGGTGGCTCCCCCTTTGTGGAGTGGGATAACCATTTCTGTGCACCATTCAGTGGGCACAAAGCCTGAGGTGAGTCTATGACTGAACACGGTGCTTAGGTGAGATGCCAGTTCATTATGTAGTTCATGTAGAATGCAGCCTGGGATGTTGTCAGGTCCCATGGATGCTGTGTTCTTGGCTTTGGAGAGTGTGTTTTTTGCCTGTGCAGCCGTGACTACAGGAAATTTGCATTCTTCCGGTATAGAGATGGGCCCTTTAAGGGGTGGGGGTGGGGGGTAAAGTTACCATTGAACCTATCTGCCAGGATGTTGGCAATATCAGTTGGTTCTGTATATTTAGTGCCATTGTGCTGTAACTCAGAGCAGATCTGAGTGTTGCCATTGTGATTCTTGACATAGCTATAGAATGCTTTGTGGTTGTCTTTAGAATCAGTGGCGATTTTGTTTTCATAACTAGTTTTGGAGGATTTTATGAGGGATCTCAGCTTCTTACTGAGGCTGACCAGGGAGTTCTTCCAGTCATGGGATTTTACTCTTTTTTTGCAATAGTTTCTTTCTTCTGTTATAGAGCTTGTTTATGGCAGGGGACCACCAGATTGGCTTCCTTTTTTTGGAAGATAGCATCTTGGTTCTTTTAGGGAAAGCATGATCCATGCAGTCATGTAAGTGCTTATAAAGTGCATTTGTGTGGGATTCAGCAGTCGTACCTCTATTGTCCATCTACATGGGTGTCATGAAGTTTGGCAATTCTGTCTTAAGAGGCATGAAGTTGGCTTTGGAGAAATTTTGTATGGTGGTTTCTCTAATGGGGGCTGGGGGCAGGATGTCTAGGCTGATTAGTTGTGGTCAGATCTGACCAGTGAGGAATTGACCTCTGGTGTGCAACACCAGTTGTCCATGTTAGTAATGACCAGGTCTAGGATATTGCTGCCACTGGTAGGGGTGTGGATAAGTTGATCCAAGGCATTGAAATTTATGAATTCCAGAAAACGTTGAGCAAAAGTGCTGGTACATGAGTAGTTTTCCCAGTTAATGGTGGGGTAGTTGAAATCGCCCATTATTAGGGTGTTGGGTTTACCCTAATATTTTCCACTGTATCAACAAATGATTAGTGGGAATCCTGGGGCATGGTGGGGGATCTGTAGCAAGTTACAATTTGAATTACAGTCTTGCCCAGAGTTAGTTGCACTTGGATAATCTCAGATGCATTATGCTGAGCAATTAGCCTGGAGGTGTGGATATCCTTAATGAATATGGACATGCCTCTACCTTTAGTTTTTCGGTCCAGGTTAGGTGGCCAAAAGGTGTGATATGAATTATAGCCTTGCAATGCAGGGATGTTCTCTGGACCCTTGAACCAGATCTCAGTTACTGCACAGATATAAATGTTATCCATTTTTAGGAGTGCAACGAGAGTGCATTTTGAGGTTTAGACTTCTTGCATTGAGTAGCAGTACCCTCAGATTTCGCATGTTTGTCTCTGTCACGTTGGTTGTTTTGTCATTTGAACCTTGCCTAAAAAGGCACTATAGGGGTGGCAAGAGCCTTAGCCCGTAATCTAAATCCCAGGGGGCGACAGGTGAGACCATCTCTGGCAAAGCATCGTGGTCTGTCGATCATGTCATCCCAGGCAGACAGATACTGGATCCCCTTTGAATGACACCAGAAGCTGTTTGTGTTGAAGTCACTCATTTTGTCCTTGTACTCCGGTATCATTCTGGGTGAAAGCAGGATGCTACTCAGGGCTAGGGTCATACCTGCCTGGGCCACATGATCCGAGAGCTCTTCCATGTCTCTTTTCATGTAGTCTAGGGAAGTACGTCTCAAGTCATTCACTCCAACATGAACACTGACAGAGTCATATTTGTACTTGTTGTTGGGTGACCTGAGTGCATGCATTATGTGGCGGATTCTGGCACCCAACAGGCAGCTGACAGTAACTTTCTCCTTGTTCAGTCGGGTAAGTGGGACATTTGAATGTCACTCAGAAGTCATTTGCAATATATATTCTGGTGAATGTTTGGACTCACTGCACATTAGCACAGTATGTGACTGCTCTGTGCCAGTCTCACAGTGACTGATTCCATGCAGATGCATGCTGTGTACTATGTTCCTTGCCTATGAATTCTATCCGCTGTATCTATACAGTTAGGAATGGCAGCCTTGCTGTTTGTTTTTTTGAGGTAGATTGTACTCCACAAAGCAGTATGTTGTATTCTCTTTTGTCTATTTTCTTCATTTTCTCGATACAGAATTATACAGAATATACAAAAGATAGAGAATTATTCAGTTGTTGCAGAGGAGTAAGGAGCTGTTTCATGTGGTTTGGTGGTCCAGGGTTTGATACCCTTAGCCTCCATTGCCTAAATGTGTGACTCTGAGCAAGTTAGTTAACCAGACAGCACTCGTGGCCTGTGTCTAAAAAAGGTCCATGACAGTCAGTGCTCTGCCCCAGTCAAATAAAAAAATAAAAACAAAAGATGTAGGACAGTTTAACAAATGCATATCATCAAAACAGCATTCGGCTACTACCATTACCTAAGTTTTATTGGGATAAAATTCCAACTCAAAACGATAAAACACATTTTATGCAAGGACTAAAGCCTACAGCTTTCCCTCCCCCACACACAACACTAAATAATATAATTAGCTCTAAGATTGCCAGATTTCTGAGAGGGAAAGCACTTGAGTTTTACTTGAGTTTTCTGTGATGTCAAAGGGAAATGGCACTTTTGATAAAAGCAGCCATTTTATCAGCTTCAACATACTGCATTCAAGGAATCCGTCTTTGAAAAGAGGAACATGACAAACTATCCTACTCTGTGTCATTCCTGGAATGTTATTATAGAATGCAGCATTCAGCAATGTTCATGTACAATTATGAGAATACACACTAAAAATAATGCCCAAAACAAATGTCCATTCATCTTTTCTTCACTTTCATAGCAGTCAGGGCAGGCAAAACGTTATTATGGCTTCATTAAAGCACAACAAATAGAGTATTGGTTCTAAATTCCAGTCAAGAAACTGTTGGAATAACAACTGTGGACAATGGTTATTGTTTTTAATTTGTATAAAAGTATAGCAATAGAATGATATGTCATATGCGTGAAGTATATTGTCATTTCATGTGAGATATTTTTAGTGCCTGGATGCATATTTTCTTACCATATAAGTGTAAAAGTAATGGTTTTGAGGAATGTTCACTTCTGCTAATCCCATTGCTTCCACTTTTGTACATTTACCTCTGTTAGCTTGCAGTTATTGATTACTATGAACAGTAACTAGTTTATATACAGTTCAGAGGTACTAACAGGTCATAGGCATTGTATAATTAGCAGTCTAGTACATATGGGTAGAGCATGTGACTTTACCCCATTTATTAGTTATAATAATGCAGCTAGAATAAAACAATGGTGCAGCAAACAATACCTCATGTCACTTCTCATACATTGCATAATGCCAGACATAGAGAAAATGGTATTCAAAAAGAAGAAATGCGATGTGGATGTATGCATAAGAGAAATAAGACTGCAGATATAGGACATTGAACTGTACATAGCTGCAAATGGAATAATTATGCTATCTGGAAAGATGTAATGCCGGATGTCTTTATCTGCAGTTAGTCTACAAGAAAGACTGTAATGAAATATGATATCTTTAAAAGTATCACTCCAGACCAATAAGATAATATAAAATTGTAAAGAGTATATATTTGGCGATTATGGGCCTAGCAAAAACATTCAAAACTACATTGTATCTAAATCCTACCATTACCCTAGTATAATATCATGGTGGGAGGGGTGGAGTATTCCACATGCTTCCAGATGCAAGTTGATGGAGTTCACATTACACCTGGAACAGGTAATGAAATTCACTAGCATGTTGTTTTTTATTTATTTATTATTTATCTAACTACCTATTTGTGTGCAACTTGCTAAGTCACCTGCAAACACTATTTCAATGTATATAGTACCTGCCACTTTCCCACTAGAATCCTACCCGGCTGAAGAACATCTCCACCTGTGTGCTGAAACTAGGTTCTGCAGCCATTTGGGTTTTCTACAATGTAATGCCTGGAATATCAGTGCTATAGCATACTGGTGGACCTCTTCCTAGGCCTCAATGCCCAGAGATGTTAATACTCTGAAAGTATACCTACATGTTTTCAGCTAATGCACAATTTCAAAGTGTTGTGGGGTGTTGAAGCTAATTCCTTTTTCAGAATTGGGTGTGGAGCTACAAGTGTCTCATTTGCCTGAGCAAATTAAGAACACACAGAGTCCTTTGTTTTTCTTCAGAAGTAGAGCTTCTGCCTGGCAAAGTATGTTAAGTCAAGCATAACACCTCTGGAATTCTACTGTCATCCACTCACTGTTTAATGAACTGCAAGACCTGTTGAAAATGTATACCTACATCAAAGCTAAAATGCATGATTTACAACAAATTAGTGAAACATCTTTAACTACAAAATGGCAAGTCATGTCCCAGAAAATGAAGTCACAAGTAGATAATTAGAGGCACCAAATTACTAAACTCATTTAATTGCCATATACCATACAAGTGCAGTTAATTCTTCCCAAATGAAACTGATTCATGTTGAAGTAGAAATTCATTTAAAGCACTTTTAATAAAAAACAGAGTAAAGAATAAAATGTAAAGGTACATACTTAGCTTCTGTTGTTGGCTGCAAACATTAATAAACAACAGTTCATTCTTTCCAAAAATGTATAAAATTGTTGGCAAAAGAAACTCCAAATACTATCTATAATTAGACCCCAGACATGGGCTAAGATTGAAAAGAAATTTAAATATAATAATACAGTGGTTCATCTAAAGCAAACCACTCATTAAAATACATGGATTTTATTTTCGTTGGATGACCTAGAGAGCTGATTAATTTGAATGTATCCTTTCTTGCCTTTGCCTGAAAAGTACAGTAGATATCAAGGTAAATTTCCTAATAAGTACATAACAGTGCAGGTATTATTATGCAAAATGATACTTTTCCGTTAAACTCCTACCAGTTCACGCTGCTGTGTCGGCGGCCATAGCTATAAGTAATGGACGGTCCCATGATGGTACATCACCCTAAAAGTAACTGACAAAGGTTGTGGCATTAATGATTATTATATTTCATGATGTGATGAGTCGTCTCTGGCGAAGCAGTTCCTCACTTTTGGATTCCAAAAAGACCCATGTTGCAGAGTTGGTGTGCTCTAAAGTAAGCAGCAACTGTTGTGACCATTATAATGCAGGAAGTAACATGGCCACATAGCAGGGTATATAAACAGGGTGGTGGTTAAGTCCGATGCATATATGTCACATTCTGTTAGGTAAAGCCTAAGTACAGGTCAAGTAGGATGTGAGACGTTTCTATGTTTTTCCTTCTCTGCTGTAATGAAGACAGAACAGGTGTCATTTATTTCGGTATGTACCGTTTTAACAATGGCATTGTAATTTACATTCCTTTGAAGGAAACTTAGGAATAGTTGATGCTTATCACTGGCTCTGTGAAGCAAATGTAGGGACAGTTAATGGCCATCATAGGCTGTGTATAATTGTCACTGTTGAAGTGATAACTGGGCCCCATGCACAAATTTGAGAAAACAGGTTTGTACATTGAATAGGTCTCCGTTATTGCAGATGTGTTTAAAGCAACTGTGATTAAAAGGAGCAGAAAATGAATAAAAACTGACTTGCTTCTACTTTTCCGGTGTTAATGTATGTATGCATGTTCACTGAACTGACAGTTTAGTAACAGTGCGTGGTAAAATAAAATTTTCTGGGCTGTACTAGTTATGCAGAGCAGACAGCAAGCTTCTGCATGTATAAGGAAGGCAGGAGGAGGTGGAAGAAGAGAAAGAACTTGGTGTGCACCAAACTAAGCACAGGCTGAAAAGGTACAGAAGCGTGGATGCTAACTTAGGCTATAAAAAAAGTAGCGCGTTGCGGTAGGGGTTTAACGGAAAAGTACCTGTAAAACATATAAATGCTATATCTCTATCTATTTATATATAAATGTAGATATATATGAGTCTAGATTGTTTTATCATTTTTCAGAATGCCGAAAGACCATATCATCAATGCTCTGAAACATTGAAAGCACAATGAAAAATACAAACGCTGCACTCCCCCACACGCCCTGCTAATTATATATTCCAGCTCCAAAATTTAACTACAGTGGAGATAAGGGCAAAGTTCCCAGTCCTCACAATACCACAATTTATGTACAAACAATAGTCCTGCACTGCCCAACATTTGATGTTTCAGAATGTCGATCATATGATCTAGACAATATAAGGTTTAACATACTGAAACGTTGGTAAAACAAATTAAAAATTTGATATATATATATATATATATATATATATATATATATATATATATATATATATATATATATATATATATATATATATATATATATATATATGGATCCCCTTTAGATGCCCGAAATCTCACTTCACCGACAAGGAATCCGTCGGACCGAAATCACCGACAACGCAGATGACCGACAAGGTGAGAACCCGATGGACTCGGCAAGTGTGCGATAGAGTGAGGGATTTAGTGTTAGGGAGAGGACAGGTAAGTTTGCGATAGTGAGGGACTGTAGTTTTAGGGGCGGGTTAAGTGAGTTAGGGTTAGGGTGCGGGTAGGGTGTGTGTGCGATAGTGACGGACTGTGGGTTTAGGGGTGGGTTAAGTGAGTTAGGGTTAGAGTGTGGGTAGGGTAAGTGTGCGGTTGTGTCAGACCTTAGGGTTAGGGTTTGGGTTACGGTTAGTGCATGTATGGTTGTGTGTATTGTCGGTATTTTGTGTTGTCGGTCTTTTGGTGTCGGTGATTTGTGTTTCGGCGTTGTGGCGTTTCGGTAAACTGAAGGGGATCCATATATATATATATATATATATATATATATATATATATATATATATATATATATATATATATATATATATATTTATGATTGACAGACCTCAATGCTGTGTTCTTGCCACTCTTATACTGCCTTTTTTGGGCGATGTTCCAAAGACCAAATTACCACCGTAACAGCTATAAAGAAATGCAATCTGAGGATCATGCTGCTCGATGCTAGAGGTCTAAATCTCAAGATGCACATGTTCGAAGCACTCCTCATTATGGAGAACATTGACATTTATGCTGTAATGGAGACCTGGTTTAAAGCAGCAGAAAGTACCCCTGTGCTACCAGGCTATAACTCATTCCACACCTTTCGATCCCAGAACATGGACTGAATCTTCAAAGGTGGTGGTGTCTCCATATTCAGAAAGGATATGCACACCTCCAGACTAGTAGCCCATCATAATGCATCTGAGATACTTCAGGTACAACTAATAGTGGGTAAGATGGTGAGTCAGGTTGTAGCCTGCTATAGGTCCCAACCATGTCCCAACACTCTCACTCCATGTTCCTAAGCACCTTGGAAACTATTAGAGTCCAACCCAACACTCTCATACTAGGTGACTTCAACTACCCCTCCATCAACTGGAAAATTACTCATGAAGTAATACACTGACCCAACACTTCCTGGAATTTATCAATTCCAATGCCCTGGACCAGCTCAGTCTTACCCCAACTAGAGGAAGCAATATTCTTGACTTGGTTATTACTAACATGGGCAACCATTGCTTTACACCTATAGACAATTCCTCCCTGGTTAGATCTGATCACAAACTAATCAGCATGGAAATCCACATCTCACCCACACCCCCTGCAAAGGTAACCACCATGAAATACTTCTCCAAAACTGACTTTGGGCTCCTAAAAACAGAGGTGGCTAACTTCACAGCACCCATATCAATGGAAAATAGATACATGATTGCCAAATCATACACCAAGGCACTGTACAAACACATACATAAATGCATGGAACTAGCCATACCCAACAGAACCAAGAATGTTTCCTCAAAAAAAAAAAAAGGAAGCCACTCTAGTAGGCCCCTGCCACTATTTAAACTCTACAACAGAAGGAAGAAACTGTTGCAGAAAAAGGGGAAGTCCCAAGACTGGAAAAACTCTCTTGTTACCCTCAACAAAAGTTGAGATCCCTCATCAAAACCTCTAAAGCCAGCTATGAAGGCAGAATTGCGGCAGACACTAAAAACAACCATAAAGCCTTCTATACTTATAGCAAGAATCTCCATGGCAATACCCAGGTTTGCTCTGAGTTACTTCATAATGGTACCTCCTATACTGAGCCAACAGATATTGCCAACATACTGGTCGACAGATTCATTGCCAACTTTATCCCTCTCTCTCCCCCCAAAGGGCCAACCACAATACCAGAGGAATGCCGGGCACCCAGCATTATGTAGCACATGCTAAAGCTGCATTGTCCAAGGCCAAGAGTACAGCTTCCATGGGACCCAACAGTATCCCTGGATGTGTTCTACATGAACTACAAACTGAAATGACACCACATCTGTGTGCCCTGTTCAATCACAGCCTCACCTCAGGCTTTGTCCCTACCGAATGGCACACTGCTATAGTCATCCCTCTCCATAAAGGGTGAGTGACTACAGACCCTGGGAATTATTGCCCCATTAGCCTGATGAATCTGATATGTAAAGCTATGGAGCTCATCATCATGGACCTAATTAATAAGGATATAGGGAATCTTCAAACTCTAGATCCCATGCAATTTGTTTTTTGAAAGGTAGATCATGTCTGCTCAACCTGGTTGACTACTTTGAGTCTGTCACCAGAGCTATGGATGAGGGCAAAGCAGTTCATACAGCCTACCTCAATCTGACCAAGGCCTTTGATACCATTCCCCACTCAGGAATTATTGATAAACTCACCAAACTAGGCATCAACCCCTATATCACTAGGTGGGTTGCAAACTGGCTCACAGATAGAACCCACAGTGTGAAAGTAGCAGACTCCAAGTCAGACCGCCGACCAGTCATGAGTGGAGTCCCACAGGGATTGGTCCTGGGTCCTCTCCTGTTTGGCATCTACTTCTCAGAACTCCAGGCCAACACGGAGGGACTCTGGCTGACCAAGTTCACAGACGACTGCAAGCTGGGAGCTATTATTAACTCCCCATGTGATGTAGACATCCTACAGAAAGGCCTCACTGAGACCAATGACTGGTGTCGAAACCATGGCCTTAAGCTTAATGCCAAAAAATGTGTCATCATCCCCTTTGGGAAAAACTCAGTTCCCACTAATTACCACATTGATGGGAGCCCACTGAACACTGAAGGCATTATAAGAGATTTGGGGACACAGGTTGACAGCAACCTCTCCTTTGACCACCACATTGTTACTGTGGTCAGAATGTCCTTCTATGTGGCACATCTCATTACCAAGGGTTTTGCATCCAAGATGAAAGAGGTCATCATCGCTCTCTACTCTTCCCTCATTAGGCCAGTCATAGAGTATAATGCCTCATTTGGCATGTACCTCACTAGACACATGCAACAGCTGGAAAGGCCACAAAAGTACTTCACGAAGATGATCCTAGGCCTTAAACAGATGTCCTACATGGACAGACTCAAAAAACTCCAGCTATTCTCTGTCTCATATAGTCTACTAAGAGGCAATCTCTGCTTGACTTATAAAGCCATGTCTGACCCATCTCTGTTAGAAATCCTACATCTAAAGAAATCCAAATCCCTCCGCACCACATGCTCTCGAGATCTCAACCTCATTAACACAATCAACAGAACATGCTGGAGGAACAGGTTCATAACACAGAAACTGCCCATGCTCTGGAATAGACTTCCCATACATGTAAAGCAGAGCACCTCACTGGCTGTCTTCAAGAGAAATATTGATGAGTGAATGGGAAATAGAAAGTTCACCCTGGGAATCACTGCAGTGGATCTACTTGATAGAGGCAATAAGAACTAATGTCTGGTGGCACAGTGTCAGGACACTTCTATCAGCTAGGCTTGTAAAGGATCCGTAGAGAGAGAAAGAGAGAAAGAGAGAGAAATTCTAACTCCAAGATCACAGGTCACACAAACCCTGTACTCCTCTTCCTTGAGAATTGTCAGTTATCGCATGACTGCCAGACATCTGCATTGTCAACCAATGAGGGTCAAAAATTCATTGGCCAGTTTTAGCTATGACTGGCCAATCTCTTGGAATTTATATATATATATATATATATATATATATATATATATATATATATATATATATATATGTTACGTATGCTTCTCCTTTGAATGAAGCATGATCATTCACAAAAACATTGTTTGATCATAACTTATCAAGAGCCCATTTCACCTACAGACCACCTTACAGTTTCTCTTATGAATAATCAATGCACAATCAGGAAAAGAAAAAGAAAAACGCTTGATCACAGTTGATCAAGGGCACATTTCATGTACAACCCACCCAACCAGAAAAATTGATGTATATATACCCAAACACACACACCACCTGAACTTATATATACTAACTCCACAACAATGGACATGTCTAACAGTCTAATCTTCCATCTGCAGTCACAGATGGTGGTCCCCAATTCTGTTCAGGTAGTTAAAAGCCTCAATGATTGGTCCTTGATCGCTGTTGGGAGCCCCTATATACATATGCACACACCTTGAAATAAAAATGATGTGTCATAAATGCAGTTATATATTTATTTGCAGTTTTGTTAACTGGTTAAGTACACTGGCCAGAAAACTCTTTTCAGACATGACCTGGACAAAATGGCAAACAAACACTTAAAACAAACATACAAAAACAGTACTGATGAACTTTAAACATTAGCAAGAGTACCATGAATGCCATAACAAGAATATGTAAAACATGTCATCAGTAATACAACAATAGAAATGTGGTATATAAATAATATCATTGGTTCTACATCAATAAGAATATAATTAGTTTCACATTATGGTAAGAAAAATCTGTGGCACATTGTAGAAATAGAAAATTCTCAGATAGGTATAGTTACAACCAAAGAAAATTAGTAAGATAAGTAGAGGGACTAGAGTGAACAGCTTTTGTCAGCTTAAGCAATAGGTCTCCTGAAATCAAAACTTTAAGTATGTAAGCATTTGAGTTCTTTGTCATTGCCTAGTTGGTACACTTGCCGTAAATAACTTACCCAGTGAATACCTCAGAAATGCAGATAACTCTATAGCCTTCCCAGTATCAATCCTTATAAATAGCACCATTCTCAAAAACATGGTTCCTCAACTGTGGAAAATCTCCCATGTAATCCCATTTCATAAAGAGGGACCTTCCACATTACTGACAAACTATCTTCCAATTGCTATTCTTTCACCTCTTTCTAAGTTACTCAAAAGGTGTATTCATCCCCAGGTCATGAAATTCTTACTAACATATAACCTTCTCTCAAACACTCAGCATGGGTTTCACCCATTGCATAGTACCACTACAGCTCTCTTATCCTTCACTAACACTGTAAACCATTACAGGAATAACAACTTTGTATCTGCCATCTTTCTAGACCTATCAAAAGCTTTTGATATGGTCTCCCATTCCAATCTAATAGATGTACTAACTGAACTATCCTTCTCAACATCTGCCACAGCATGGTTTAATAACTATCTGGCTGTCAACAATCTGTTCTATGGCAAGGTGACCTATCTCCATGTCTTCCATTATCCATTGGTGTCCCCCAAGGATCTATCTTGGGCTCTCTTCTTTTCTCCCTCTTTACTAATAATCTACACACAGCTACTCCACATGGTTCTATAATACAGTATGCAGATGATTCAACACTTATCTGTGCTGCCACTTCTCTATCAACTCTTCATTCTCAAACACAGGAATCTTTCACTTCTGTTGAAACATGGTTAGCCAATGCCCATCTAATCCTGAACCCAAACAAAACTAAATTATTACTCTTCCAGCGTAACAAGACATCTATCTCATGCCTGTCATTTAATGTAATAGCCAAAGACAATAGTGTCATCTCCCTGACATCACATACAAAGCTTCTTGGAGTGGAAATAGACAATAACCTAAAATTTGACTTACATGCCTCCCTAACAATAAAAAAAAATCCATAAGAAACTTGGAAGTGCATGTAGGCACAAAAGGTTCTTGACCAAAATGGCCAAAATTACATTAGCACAAACCCATCTGTTCTCCACTCTACTATATGCCTCTCCAATTTTAACTAATCTTAGGAAAACTGACTTATCTAAGCTAGAAGCATGTTATAATGAAATTGTTAAGTTTACATCTGACTGCCCATATAGAACACATTATTGTACAGCTTTAAGGATAGTAGACTGTCTTGAACTTCCCAACATTATTCTTTACAACCAAATCTCTCTAACTCATAAAACTAAAACAAAACCAACCAGAACCCTTGCACTAGAAAAATCTCATCCTTCCTTAAAGTTCCAGTGGACCACTTTGCTCTAACAACTAGAACTTACTCACCATCTCCAAGACCAACAACACTGAAGGAGAATCTTTATTTTCCAGCTATATATCTCATATATGGAACTCCCTTCCTAACTCCATTCTCCCAATCTGATCCACTAATCACTTTAAGCCATCACTTAAAGCTTATCTAAAAAATAAGTGCCTATGTTCCTGTACTAACCCCTCATTAATGTTCTAATACATAAACAGTATATCCCAACCATATCCAACTTCTTCACCGGTGTTTAATCTTTAATCCTACTGGTCTGTCTTAAGCTTATATCTTGACATATTGTAAGTCATAGTTTACAAACAGTACTAGCTATGTTCAAAGCCTAGGTTTTGTTGTCATGATATAACAAATTTATATTTTCTTATGTATACTACATTTTGTTTACTTTATTGATTATTTTCATTCGTGCATTAAAATTTACTGTACTCGTGGAGCTTTTCTCGCCGGGCCTCTGGGGGCTTCACCCCAAATTATTTTCATTCTAAAGTTGTCTCCTTTACAGAAAGAATGTGGCATTTGCTTTTATTTATTTTTTTCTGATCTCTCTTTCTTGAAGATGCTATGATCTCAGAGTCCATATTAAATAGTGGATAATTTAGCCCACAGGCATTGTTCCAGAAGATAGCAAACAAACAAATATGAGAAAAAGTGCGTATCATAACTGTGTTTGAAAATAATATGAAACAAGCAGTTAAAATACTTTAGCACATGAAGGGAAACTCATATAAAGCAAACACAACATATAAAAATGATCTATCATTACACATCTTAGTCACCTTCCACAGTAAATGAAGGAATGTAACAATCTGCGCTAGTTATAGCACTTTTGCCACACACATATAGACACACACACACACACACACACACACACACACACACACACACACACACACACACACACACACACTCACACACACACACACACACACACACACACACACAGTCCTTAGGGTTGCCACTTTTTAAGCGGGGCCAAAGTGGGGCATGGGGGTGTGGCCAATATGAAACTGGCCACACCCTCTACCATGACATCACCACAGGAGCGGTGAAGGAGATGCTGTTATGGGTACGATGGATGGCTGCTGGAGTGGCTAGCTAGCTGGCTAGCTGGCTGCTGAAGTGGCTGGTTGGCTGGGTGCTGGAGTGGCTAGCTGGCCAGCTGCTGGAGTGGCTAGCTGACTGACTGGCTAGCTGGTGGAGTGGCTAGCTGGTTGGTGGGAGTAGCAGCTGGATGGATGAATGACTGGATGGATGGCTTGATGGATGGATGGATGGATGAATGGATGCCTGGCTGGATGGATGGCTGGTTGCATGAATGGCTGGCTGGCTGCATGAATGGATGGATGGATGGATGGATGGATGGCTGAATGAATGGATGGCTGGATGGATGGATGGAGGGATGGATGGATGGATGGATGGATGGATGGATGGATGGATGGATGGATGGATGGATGGATGGATGGATGGATAGCTGACTGGCTGGATGGATGATTGAATGGCTGGCTGGCTGGCTGGTTGAATGAATGAATGGCTGGCTGGCTGGATGAATGACTGGTTGGCTGGCTGGCTGGATGAATGGCTGGCTGGCTGACTGGCTGGATGAATGGATGGCTGGCTGGCTGGCTGGATGAATGGCTGGCTAGCTGATTGGCTGGATGAATGGATGGCTGACGGGCTGGATGAATGGCTGGATGGATGGATGGATGGATGGATGGATGGATGGATGGATGGATGGATGGATGGATGGATGAATGGATTGATGGCTGGCTTATTAGAAAAAAAAATCTCAGTCTTTTTTTAGCAGCTGTAGGAGTGCTTAAAACAAAGCGCTCCTTCAGCCGCAATCTTTGCAGAGCTCTTCCTGCCCCAATCCCCATCCCTTTCATGAATTGCAGCCAATTGCTGCATGAATTAAAGCACCTGGACCTAACAGGCAGCAGATTTGCCTGCAGGTCCTGGTTGGTGATGTAACTGAAATGTCGTGGAAAAGCCAGAAGTAATTGCAGCTTTTCCATGGCAATTCAGTGTGATTGAAAAGCATGAATGGATGGATGGATGGCTGAATGAATGGATGGCTGGATGGATGGATGGATGGATGGATGGATGGATGGATGGATGGATGGATGAATGAATGTCTGGCTGGCTGGCTGGCTGGCTGGCTGGATGAATGAATGAATGAATGGCTGGCTGGCTGGATGAATGGCTGGCTGGCTGGATGGATGAATGGCTGGCTGGCTGACTGGATGGATGAATGGATGGCTGGCTGGCTGGATGAATGGCTGGCTGGCTGACTGGCTGGATGAATGGATGGCTGATGGGCTGGATGAATGGCTGGATGGATGGATGGATGGCTGGATGGATGAATGGATCGATGGCTGGCTTATTAGAAAAAAAATCTCAGTTGTTTTTTTAGCAGCTGTAGGAGTGCCTAAAACAAAGCGCTCCTTCAGCCACAATCTTTGCAGAGCTCTTCCTGCCCCAATCCCCACCCCTTTCATGAATTTCAGCCAATTGCTGCATGAATTAAAGCACCTGGACCTAACAGGCAGCAGCTTTGCCTGCAGGTCCGGGTTGGTGATGTAACTGAATTGTTGTGGAAAAGCTGGAAGTAATTGCGGCTTTTCCATGGCAATTCAGTGCGATTGAAAATCGGGACTTTTCATGTCCCACTACTTTGCACAACAGGCAATGGGATGAGGCAGCTCAACCTGTGAGTGTCCTGCTGACAATGGGATGGGTGGCAACCTTGGCAATCCTCTGTATGCACTCCATAATAGTGTTGCTACTGTATGCACAGAGACCATTTCACAACATTATGTTAACAGAGTAAAAATGTCCACTCTACATGTCAATATTGTTACCTTAGGAATTTCATGCCAGCAACCATTAATTCACAGACAGATACATACAATTTAAATGCGCATACTTAACAATACTTTCTAAGCAACTGTGTTACTTCTAGGCTGCAGAAACATAATGCATGGTTAATCTTGGTGATTTTATGACAACCACTCCAAATTCTCACTTTCATATTTATTTTGTTCTATAGGATAAAAAGTTCACATTTAACTGCTTATGTTACACATTGCTATTCAGGATTCTGTCTTCATTGTATTAACTAGCATTCCAGGTTTACTGAAATCCATCTGAAATCCAGATTAATCACATTTTTATCATTTACTCTTTAACGCACAAGATGAATGCATGTTTTTCATTGTCTGTCCACTTCATTTAAATATAGAAATCTGCTGTGATTATTTTGGTTACTGTTTTCATTTCTTTAAAATGTAACCTGAATGATTGCCCAATATTTGATTCTGGTGCATGGCATTTTACTCCAGAGGACAAGGAATATCAACTATATGGCGATCTCCAACTGCAAGATTCCCCTCTCTGATATCAGCAGTACACTTCTTGTCTGCCGCTATTTAGTTCAGCACACATTTTATTTTATTATTTGTCTTGAGAGTGTGGAGCTATGATCTTCAGGTTGATACCAATAGCTGCCTATCCAAGTAGCAATATTTGTTATATTCTCCTACATTTTATCAACATTATGATGATCGATGTTTTCAGCTGGTACCAGGTTATTTTCCCTGGCTTCACCCTGGAGTCCTGAATTAGTTCCTCATTGAGCTATCTCTTCTAATTTGAGACACTATATATTATAACTATGTAAACAAAACTCCTATTATGTTCTCACCTTTTCTTGTATTCCTACTCGTTTTTCCTGTTGTACACTCCACAGAATTTCCAGTTTCCCCTTTATCACATGCTTGTTTCCACTAAACGAATATTGAAAAGATTGAATTTTTATTCCTGCTGAACTTATTCTATAGCATTGTGGTACATTTAATAACAGTAGCAAATTTTGAACCAGGCCTTCAACAGACATACTTTAAAGAACACATAATTCAGGAACAAATGATCTGAAATCAAACTTCCAGATTTAAGCAGTAATTGTAATCTATTTAAATTTACCAACTATCCTCAGTTGGCAGTTCTGGAAGTTACATGACTCATATTTGCAGCAGCTATATAACACCAAGATTAAAGTCACACTGCATTGTCAAATGTCAGACCACTAGTGGAAAGGATATTGGATGCTTACACCCATTGTCTTTGAATTAAACAAATAATTTAGGAAAGCAAGAAGAGAGCTGGGAGAGAAATAGAATCAATAAAAAAGCATGCTCAGAGGAAGAAGAAGAAGGCATTGATTTTTCCACATCGGTAGTTAATGGGACACTTTGTGAAGTTTTATTAATTTATCAGTTTATTAATTTATTTATGTATGTATGTATTAATGTATTTATTAATTCTGAACCTTTAACTTATACCCTATTGTGTTCTGTGGGAGAAACTGCACTTGGCATGGTCTCTTGTGCATATTCTAGTAATTGTCTGAGGGATGGGGATGTTATTTATTTAGTTTTTTATACCAGTGAGGTGGCCTGGAGGCACCTCCCATAAAGTTTTTAGTCTGTGCAGGAAATTCACTGGGAAGATGGGTGAATCTGAGACACACCCCTTTCTCATTCCTCAGAAGATGTGAGCAAGTAAGGATTCATCACTCCTCTTCCTCGCTAACAAGCCCTCCTGCACCCAGGCTATGCATCAAACCTGGATCATTGGTAGCAAACGTGAATGTCCTGTCCCTGTGTCAGCAGATAGCAGACAGTCATTAAGAACTTATAGGTTATCTTTTGGACACCAATCTCTGTAAAGACATAGACCAAACAGTAGCTAGTACAGAGAAGGGCAATGCAAAATAGGGCAACGTTTGTATCAGAAATCATATAAAGTAAAATTCAAGGAAATAATGGAAAGAGAAAGGGATATAATATTACTGGAAACAGAATTAAGAACATCTTCACACCAATATATTATATTTACAAAGAAAGGCAAGTACTTCTATATGGTTTAAAATGATCATAATTAAGATGTCTAACAAATCATACATACTTCAAGAGAATAAACAAACTGCAAATGCACTTGTATATATTTTTTTCAGAGCAAGAGGGGTGCAAGAAAAAAGAGAATGTATTTTAAACATAGGCAGAGGTAGCTTAGTGGAAGTGTGGACAATGCCTTTTTTTATATAGTTAGTGATGAAATAAAAGGACCAGCTTTCTGAAGAGATAAGGCAATCTTAAGTTCTAAAGGAATTTGAAAAGAATTGGATACATGCACATATGGCAGTTTTTGCTTGCTACAGGGGGTGTGGTGGTAGGATATAGGTTGTATTAAGATATGCAACATATTCACTGCAAAATGGGCAGGTCAAACCCTATGGTTTCTGTCTGCCATTTGAAGGCATATTTCATCATGGAGCAGAGTACATAGGTCTGCATATTAATCAAATCCTCTTTCCCTCAGAAATCCTGCATAGACTCTTTTGAGTACAGCCCTTACAAAATAGCTCTACATGTATATAGCTGGGCAAATTGCAAAACACAGGATGGATATGCAGTGGATTTCCAGCTCTAGTAGTGGCCAGACCTCATAGTTTGACTTTCTTAGAGAGTGAGGCTGTTAAGGTATTTATGCCGCATATCCCGTTTCTCCTTATTCCACATTCAGAACTGGCCTAGTGGGACTAACCCAGTCAACAAAGGATAGCCAGACAGATAGATAGACAGATAGATCAACAGACAGATACAGTTTTCACTTGTTTACTACTTTGATAGTACAAATGTAGTATTGTACTGCAAAGCACAGTAAAACAGCAAAGTAACACAATCATTTCCACTACATGTGATACTGAAATTCAGACATTTGTGTTTTTTTGTTTTGTTCATATGTTTTATCATAACCATATTGCATGTCACTGAATTGAAAAAGAAAATGAAGGTAAAGAATGCTGTCTTCTCTCTTGCCTATTTTGCCACAGTTTGTGCAGTTAGGTGAAATAAATATCAGCAACTACTAAAACAAATGACTTTCTACTAGAATTGCCTTTTGCAACTCCCTGTCTTTAAGGGATGTACCACGACTGTATTCCTTCTGCTCTCACTCGAGCACTCTTATCCATGCTTAACATAAAGCACCTTGTGATTGTCACCTTCATCTCATAACTTTAAATTTATCACTTTAAGTAAACAACAGTGCCTGGTAAGGTGCTGCCTATAGGGACATAGAAGTGTTGTGAGGCTCAACACTGCAGGCAAACAGCCTCCTCCCCTCTGTGAGTTTAATTATTTCTCTAGGCTGCCCATGCCAGGGGCATTATTGTGCTTTGAAATAGCCTCTGTGTTTGTGTATTTTATTACAATGCTGTTTTGTGCTTCATTTTTGTGTATACTTTCTTTGTATGTTTTCATTTGTTTTGATAAATTAGTCCCTTTTTGGAGTTTGGTAATGTTTTCTTATGCCAATGATAGAACCATTTCTTTAACTAAAATACTTTTAAGTGCATAGCAGTTTATTGTATAAGTTGTCAAACATCAAAAATAATGAAAGATAAAAGTATGTATACTTTATTTTTAAGCATAATCATGGAGAATATTAACTACTGTTTTACATCATTTTAGAAGATATGTATAACACTGCTGACATATCAATATTTTATATATATTTCATCTCTTTATAATTTTGTGTGGAAAAAGAGAAATAAAACAAGTATCTTTATAAATTCTTTGTATTAATTATTTTTAATCTTTTGTTATGTAACCTGTAAATGGTTCATCTCCCAGGCCCATGCTTACACTTATCAAGAGTGTCAGAACTTGTCAGAAATTTGGGATGCATGGCTAGCCTTAAAAAGGCCCTTGTGGTTGTTAGCCTGGTAAACATCTATGAACTCATGAACCTATGTGCTCTGTTTCTTGTTTTAAATGTGAGAAAATTATTTATAATGAGCACAAAAGAAAAAAGCTAATTGTTGTTCTGTTTTAAGGATTTTTCTCATATGTAAATTTAATGTGACTCAGAGCTCCGGTCAGTTGCTGTCCAACCTACAAGCAAACAGGCCATGGTATTCAGAAATATTCACTGTATTATGGTAGGCAACTGTGTGTAATGAGTGGCCGCCAGCAAGAGGTATGCTATTCAGAGATGCACTCAACATGACCGATGGATACCAAGCTGTATAGGTTAAAGTATGTCCTAATGTCAGTATAATGAGATGATAATGAGCAGCAGTATTATAATGATCATCTCACTATATGCAAATGAGGCCTGACAAGATGAAGAGGTAATTCAGAAATGCATAAAGAGCATGATGTGATGTATGATCACCACTTGTAATAACCTCAGCAAAATACAGGTGTACATGCAGGCATGCAGCAGAAAAATATTAGAGATTGATGCATCTTTAGTCAGTGTGTATATTACTACCATTACTAGACACAGTGGTGCATGCATCACCCTCAGAGGAGCCATGTCATTCAACTGGGATTAAGGAAAAAAAAAATCTATGAACGTAATCCTAAGGGTAAAGTGCCTTTGTAGTAAAAAATCAATCAGTAAAAATAACTCCAAGGCACACCACTGGTTGAACTGACAGATGGTACACTTTAATATAATAAAAATAAAAAACAGAAAACAGTGAGCGCTTTCGCGTTGCACAGAACGCTTCTTCAGACTGTACAAAGTTCAAATTCAACAATTCAAATAGAGATGATGCATCACATGACTCTTTAATTAATTACTATCCAATCAATCCTAAAAGCTATACCATACTTCCTACATCCCTAGGATAGCAACATCTGAATATATAAAGCAAATCAATATACAATATCATCATCATCCTCTTTCGGCTTTTCCCGTTAGGGGTCGCCACAGCGGATCATCTCTTTCCATTTCTTCCTATCCTCTGCATCTTGCTCTGTCACATCAACCGCCTGCATGTCCTCTCTCACCACATCCATAAACCTTATCTTAGGCCTTCCTCTTTTCCTCTTTTCCTCTTACCTGGCAGCTCCATCCTTAGCATCTTTTTCCCAATATACCCATCATCCCTCCTCAGCACATGTCCAAACCAACGCAATCTCGTCTCTCTTGCTTTGTCTCCAAACTGTCCAACATGAGCTGACCCTCTAATATAATGATTCCTAATCCTATCCATCCTAGTCACACAGAGTGCAAATCTTAACATCTTTATCTCTGCCACATCCAGCTCTGACTCCTGCCTTTTTGTCAATGCCACTGTCTCCAACCCATATAACATAGCTGGTCTCACTACCCTCTTGTAGACCTTCCCTTTCACTCTTACTGGTACCCATCTGTCACAAATCACTCCTGACACTCTTCTCCATCCATTCCACCCTGCCTGTACTCTCTTCTTCATCTCTCTAATAAATATGAAAAAACACATCTAATAAATATGAAAAAACACTGTCTCTATGTAAAAACAGGAATATATATATATATATATATATATATATGTGTGTGTGTGTGTGTGTGTGTGTGTGTATGAGATAATAGTGTTCTAAAAACACTCTGTGACATATAGAACCATGTATAAATAAGACTGTATGACATATTACTTTATATATTCAGATGTTGCTATCCTAGTGATATAAGAAATGTGGTATAGCTTTTAGGATTGATTGGATAGTAATTAATTAAAGAGTCATGTGATGCATCATCTCTATTTATTTGAATTTTTTAATTTGAACTTTGCACAGTCTGAAAAAGCGTTCTGTGTAATGCAAAAGCGCTCACTGTTTTCTGTTTTTTGTTTTTATTACATTAAAGTGCGCCATCTGTCAGTTCAACCAGTGGTGTGCCTTGGAGTTATTTTTACCAACTGGGATTAACATTTTATGCTCTCCATTACACTGACATTATAGACTTGTGCTGTGTAGATAGGAACACCACAAGGACCTGAGACAGCCAACAGCATTCTAGAGTTCTGTGTTGTAACCCATATCCAGAGGTACTAAGGCCCACAGACTGCACCAACATTGAAATAAAGTCTGTCCCACTTTGTGAGTTAGAAGAAGATATAAGAACAATAAAGAGGATCACTCCATCAACTTGCCAGGTGGTCTGTAAGATACATGGTATCATTTACAATGTGTCTGTAGGCCTTTCAGGCAGTTGACATGACTCCCACATATGTCACACATGTGACCTTTACCACTCTGACAGACCTCACAAATAGTTGGTGACCACACTGCAGTTTCCACAGAGTTTGACTTGAATTCAGTACAGTCCAAGCACAACATAAGTACTTCTGGTCATTTTTGAACTTGTATACCTTATTTTGACTGTAATACTGCTGTCTTTTCATATTATTTGTTTTATCTTGTTCTACGTTATCACTGAGAATTGCCTTTGCATTCTGCTGACTTCACTGATGGCTCCTGCACTGTTGAGTAACTTGTATTATACAATTTCTCCATATTAATATTCTAAAATGTGCACGTTGATTGGCCAGCCCAACCAGCGTGCCCATTGTAAATCCCACAATATACCAACGGAAAAAGGTCCAGTCGCCCGGACTTTTTTCTGTTGGTATAAACTGCCCCCAATCTCTTTTTTGTACAATAAAAAAAAAAGAGAGAGAAAACGGAGCAATGGAGACTTTCTTTTCTCCACTGCTTCCATTTCAAAGCCTTGATGTACTGGGTATGCATGGGAACGCAAGTTCCATATGCATGCGCAGTACATCAAAAAGCAGAATCGGTATACCACAACCAGCAGAAGAACAGCAATCCACTGTTATACAAAGACATTATGTAAGAAAAGTAAGTATTTTTTTCTTAAATAATGTCATTATATAATAGCAATAACTGACTGCATGGTTGTGGCATATTGAAGATTTACCCATGGTTGGCTTTGTTTAATCACTCAGGCTTCGCCCCCATGATTAAACCACACCAACCATGGGTAAATCTTCAATATACCACACCACATCATTGGTTATTGCTTAATTAGAGTGTTTCCTGATTTAATCAGTTGTCTGTAGCTTAGTTCTTCACCTTCCAGCTTTATCTTTGTGATTCTACATTAAAAAGACTGAAGGCTCTGCTCCTGTGGCAGTGGGGAGGGGTGGCCTGTTCTTTTCTGAGCTGGAAATCACAGAGAAATAAGTTTGACTGTGACCCTGATTAGCCAAGAGGCTATTTTGTGTGTTTAGTCAGTTTTGTGTGCCTATATAAAGTAGATCTATTTGTGAAACACTGCTCTTTATGCTGCAGGTTTTAGTAATGTTTTGTAAAAACACAGACAACCTAGAACTGACATTTACCCTACAAACTACCTTTGAAACTTTTCCAGTAACCAGCTTCATACAGAGAAACTAGATTGTGAAGTGAAAAATATTGCCTCTCAAGGTTTTGCTTTAGATACTCCTATTTTACTCTATACTCCTTTAGCAATCTTCTGATGAAGTAAAAAGGGCCTGTAACTATGGATTTGGACTCTCCTGTTATTTCTGCAGGTAGCTTGGTAGATATGGGCATCTTAAAGCAATGTAGCAATTGTTTCATCTTTACTGACTTATTAATTCTTAGCAAATGGATAAGGTATGTGAGAGACATAATGACACAACGTCACTGGAGACAAGGCTCTCACATAAAAGCACTTATAATACCAATTAGGTTATCAGTAATGCACACACTACACATAGATCCACAAATGCTGAGGCTCTTAAATGAAGTCTTACTAAACAAGCCAAACACAAACGAAAACCGTCCTTCACACAAAGTAACACAGGCTGAAATCCACTGATCCAAGCACGAGATTGAATTTAAAACATGAAACAAAGTAAGCGCTTTCATCTGGTATATATAACCAGACTTCTACAGACAGCTAAAAATTGCATGCACAGCAATTTATATACATCAGTCACAATTGGTCACACCCCACTTAAACTTAATGAGCTCAAAGAAAGTAAGGTTGGGAGGGTGGCCTAATGGTTAAGGTGTTTGCCTTACAAACACAAGGTGCAGGGTTTGAGTCTTACAAGGGATAATTGGCTAGGCTTAATATGGCTCGCAAGGGCAGTTAGCTTAGTACTAATCTATGAATCTATCTATGAAAGGAAAAACTTTTTGTGCTAACCAAACTGCATGATGCAACTAAAAAAGCATCTCATATAAATCACTTTGTAGAATAAAAGAATATATCAATATATATATATATATATATATATATATATATATATATATATATATATATATACATATATACGTGTTCTAAAATCAGAAAATGTATCATACAATAAATAGCCTAAACCTGCATGATATGAAACATTATTTTAAAAATGCATACATATATAAACAAAGATGTGACTCTGATGAAAGTGCTTACTTCATTTCATGTTTTAAATAAAATCTCATGCTTGGCTCAGTGGATTTTAGACTGTGTTACTTTGTGTGAAAGTCTTACTAAACACCAAAGGCTTGCCAGACATTGCATCTACAAAAATATCCTCAGTAGTGCCAAAAGCATTCCACCAAAACAACACCCCACGCAACACAACACATACTGCCACATCTTATGGTATCTCAACATCTATGCCCATAAAGCAAACCATCACTCAACCCAATATTTTAGTTATATGAGACTCCATTGTAAGACACACTGATGACCTACTCACTAAGCTGAGTAAGGAGAAAGTTATGGTCAGTTGCCTATCAGTGGTCAGGATACAATAGATCATACATGAGATGCATCTCCCTGAACAATATGAAGAGACACATGACTGAGCTATTGGATTATGTGTCCCAGGCTGGTGTCAGCCTACCATTGAGCTGCATTCTACCTTCGCCAAGGATGATGCCGCATTATGAACAGAATAAGACTGATTTTAAAAATTGGCTTGGTTTTTGGTGTCACTCTGAGGGGGTACAATATTTGTCAGCATGACAGGATGTGGTCAGCAGACCATGCAGCATTGTCAGGGATGTTCTGTACCTGCCCCTTTAGGGATGTTCTGTGCCTGCCTCCTTAGGGATGTTCTGTACCTGCCCCCTTAGGGATGTTATGTACTTGCCCCCTTTAGACTTTACAATATTAGCTAAACATTGTTCTTCCCACCATGCCCTTTTTATGCAATGTCAGATTGACAAACCTTCTGACATAGCAAAATCATCCCTAGAAAATCTAAATGTGCTCAATGCAAGACATTCCACTCCCTCCAAGCTGTCCTTACACTAGAAAATGTGGATGTTTGTGAAGTTACTGAGACATGGTTTAAAACCAGAGACAGCACCCTGGCTGTGCAGGGCTACAATGCCTTCAACACATTTAGACAAGGTACTGCACAGGCTGAAACTAAAGTTGGAGGTGTCTTGATTTGCATCAAAATAAACATACCTCTAGGCTGGTTAAATAGATCGACTCACTTGAGGTTCTCTGCATCCAAATTACCATAGGCAAAGTCCCATACCATATCCTTGCAAGCTTTAGGCCCCCCTCTATGATCCAGAAAATCAATGACACATACCTAAACTTTCTGGAGAGACTTGCCATTCAGCCCGATACCATATTTATGGGTGACATTAACTATGTCACTATAAAATGGGAATCATACACAGGTTTATATGTAAGTACTAGGTTATCTGTCCTCATAGGTCATTTTAAGCCTAACCAATTTCCCATTATGAGACTCAAACCCTGCACCTCTTGTCTGTGAGGCAAACACCTTAAACATTATGCTAAGACCTACCCCAAGACGACTTCTGCACAACACATCACTTACTTCACACTAGTATAGTTAGTGACATCCTTGTTACCCTCAGACCCAGCATGTTTAGCAACTCACCAGACAACAAAAGCTGCACAGCTGTCTGAATGTCCAGAGAACTGATTGTTTAGTGTTTGTTGTAGTGAGCCAGATGGGAAGCTTCTCCTGTGATCTGCTCAAAAATATCATTCAAAAAAGAGCTCATGATATTCATTGCTTTAGAAGATACGCTATAATGCCCCCAGGCTTTCACTCCCAGGGAATCTTGGACTTTGTCATAACAAACACCCTGGACCAGATAATCCATATGCCCACTAGGAGGTCAAGCATACTGGATCTGGTCAGTTCCTCACTAACATGGGAGAGCTGTGCGCCCCCCCCCCCACACCCCAAGTGTAACATCCTCTCTGGTAAGGTGAGAATATCAAGCTGTCTCCTTTGAAATAAAAATAAAACCTGGATCTCCTGCTAACCTTGGAAAATCTAGGAACTATTTTAAGGCAAACTTCCTATTTTAAAGTAATAACCTGACAAAATTTCATTCTCCTCCAAGCCTTAAGGACACTTATGTCCCTGTAGACTTATTCACAGACACCCTGTACAATCATGTTAAGAGATGCATAGAGACAGCTGTGCCTACAAAGAATAAGCACAGAACAAACTCAAAACACGGCACCATGGTGGGATCCCAACATCAATAGGCTGTATAATAAAATGAAGAAATTCATGGCAAAAATTAGGAAATTGAACAGCCAGCAGGATAAAACCTCTGTCATCAATCTAAACAAGCAACTCAGACAGGAAATCAAGTCTAGCAAGACAAATATGAAGTAAGAATAACCTCCTATGCCAAGGACATCCATAATTTTTTTTTAGCTATGCTTTCAACCTCAAAGGCAGCACAAAACAATGTGCAGATCAAATTGTAAATGGAGCCACCTACACTGAGCCAGAGGATATAGCAAATGTACTGGGTAGCAAATTCATCTCCAGTTTTCCCCCTCTTTCCCCTTCTAGCCATCCCTCAGGAAATACTATTGAGCATACCCCCCAACTCTCGCTAGAGAGCAGGTCCTCAAAGCACTCTCCAGAACTAAGAACACTGCATCAATGGGCCCCAATAATATGCCAGGATGCATCCTTCATAGCATGAAACATGACCTTTCAGGGCTACTAGAGTCAATATTTAGCTGTACCCTGAAGACAGGCTTCATGCTATGGGAACAATAACTGCAACTCTTATCCCTCTGCACAAGTGTAAACCATCTATAGACCCTAGTAATTGCAGACCCATAAGTCTGACTAGTCTCATATGCAAAGCCATGGAAAGAATTGTTAAACAAATTATTTAGAATGACATAGAAAATCTTCAGAAACTGGATCCAATGCAGTTTGGTTTCATCAAGGGCGGATCAAGCCTAACCAACCTGGCAAGAAGGTCACCAAAGCAATGGATGAGGGGGAAATGGTGCGTACTGCCTACTTTGACCTGGCCAAGAAATCGTATGCAATAGCCCACTCAGGCATTGCAGACAAACTCACAGAATTAGGTATAAACCCCTGTGTTACCACTGGATAGCTTGATGGGTCTCAGATGGGACCTAAGAGGTTAGGATAGGGGAGTCCACCTCCACAAAGAGGTTGGTCACTAGATGAGTTATTCTGGGCTCAGTGCTGGGTCTGCTCCATTTTGGCATCTACCCCTCTGAAGTCATGTCCAACATTAAGGGTCTTTTGCTAACTAAGTTTGCAGATGATTGCAAACTAGGTGCAGTAATTGAATCCCCAAAGACTCCAAGAAGGGCTGACTCAGACAAATAACTGGTGCCAGAGCTGTGGTCTAAAACTCAGTGTCAAGAAATGCATAATTTTATCCTTTGGGGAATTAGTTAACCTCTGGAAACTTCCTCATTGATAAGACAATCCTAAGAATTGACCCAGTAGTCAGTGATTTGGGGATGCATGCACACAGAAACCTGGCTTTCCACTAACATGTATCTACAGTAGTGAGGAAATCATTCTATACTGCACAACTTATAAACAAGGGTATGACTTCTAAGTCCAAGGAAGTTATTTTTCCACTATATTCAGCCCTCACCAGACCAGTCATTGACTACAATGCGTCCTTTGGTATGTACTCGATCAGGTATATGCAACAACTGGAATGTCCACAAAAGTTCCTCACAAAACTGATATGGTAATAAATAACATGTCCTACATGGATTACCTCATAGCCCTGTATCCTTCCTCGGTCTCCTACAGACTGATGAGGGGCAATCTATGCCTGGAATACAAAGCAAACTGGGAACCTGCTCTAATGGTCCTTCTCCATATCCACAAAACAAATAACATTTCAATTACCTGATCAAGAGACTTAAAACCTTGCTTACAAGATAAATAGGACATGTTAGCGGGACATGTATGCGTCTCAGAGACTGCCCTTTCTTTGGAATGGGTTTCCCATCCATGTGAAGCACAGTTAATTCAAGTGTAACTTGGACCAGTGGATGGGGAATCAGAAATTCACCCCTGGTCTGGCACTAACATCCACAATGGGGAAAGGTAGTCTATAAATGCTTGACCACCCCAAGCCTATATATATTTTCCTTAGAATAATTTTAGGTTTCCTAAAACTTATCAGCTACACTTGAGATGTATGGCTAGGCTTAAAAAAGATCCTTGTGGTTGTAAGCATACTTCTTAACCTATGGACTTTAAAGTAGGAACAAAGACCCTTGAAAATAAGGAACACTCAGTTAAAAATTTGGACATTTAATAAACATAAAATTTGAATACGATAGCACATAACCTTTCTTGCTTTCAGTAGGAATGTGAGATACTACTCAGAAACATTTAAAAATAGAGAGTGGAAAATAGAAAAATGTAAGCACATTATCAGAGACAGCATAAAATCTGAATATTTTAATGAACTCTATTGCAATATTCTACCACTCAAGGTAATTTATTTTTGCTTAAGAAAAAGGAGATATGTGTGTCCTCTTTCCTTAAATTATTGTGCTATTAATATGTTTGCCATGTAAAGTGATTTTCTGTGTACTAGACAGTTTCAAAAATCACATGTGATGAATGGGACTTAGAAAAATTTGTGTAGCCTGAAAAAATGGATATACCTCAAAAGTAGAGACATCATATGCAGGTGTAATTCAGACCAGAAAAACATTCCTCTAAAACAGGGACAGTTGAGTAGTCTGGTTGTTAACCTAAGATACATTTATGAACCTATGAATAAAGGTTTGTGAGGGGTGACATTCCTCAGTGGCATCATATTGGCAATGACAGATATGTTCTAGAGACCTGGTTGATGACACCTATCTGAAATCTCAAAATCCTGACAGATATTTGCTGCAACTATGCCCTATCACAAACATGGGTCATAGTGGGGCAAGTGTATGGGTTGCTGAAACACACTTTTTCGCCCTGGATGGATGTGGTGATGCTCTGCAGTGTGACCTTGGCACTAGTGCTAGAATATTCTCAGAGTGTGCAATCATACACACCATGATAATGAGAAAGCAATTACAGTAGGGATGCTATATGAAGGAGGAGCATCTCTCAGTGCACCTGGTAGTGTGGGGGGTGAACCAGGTTCTATGAGTCAGTAAAAGACCCATTAGCATGGGGTGAACATGCTAGACTGAGGAAGGAACAGTAAAAAGTTGTACTAGCAAAGAGTATTCAGCTACCACACAGATATGACCCTTACTGAAACATATACACTACAGTAATATATGATGCATGCAAAACCAATGCCAGGCTATGCTTGTCAATGCATAAACTAGCCACAATGTGCATTTGATGTAGGCAACCCAAGTAGCAAAGTATAAAAGGTAAGGCACAACTATCATTGTTTGCATATGTTGCTGGGAACACAAGTTTACAATGCCTTCCATAAGAAATGTGTGATTGCTGTGATAACTGAAACTTACCAAATGCAGTGTGCATCAGGGGTGGGTCTGAATGGTATTACTGCAAAATGCTTTGTAAGGGGCTGTGTGTGTGCACGTGTGTGTGTGTGCGTGTGTGTGTGTGTGTGTGTGTGTGTGTGTGTGTGTGTGTGTGTGTGTGTGTGTGTGTGTGTGTGCGCCACTGGGAGCTATAATACTGTGTGTGGTCCAGGGCATGTGTGGAAGATATGTAGGCATCTCATATGTTCCCCTGTCCATGGGAGCTACTTTTCCCAGGTATGCCATAAGTAGTTATGCATTCATGGCCAGAGTTAGGTATGCTGCATGACTGGAAACAAAATTCAGTACCACAGGTAGCACTAGTGTAAGTACAACAGCTTTGAAAATGTCATCTCCTGATATGTGTACCTCCAGCCTCATCATCACTGTGAAAGGGATGGCCCTATGTGATGGTTACCTTGACTTTTCCCATCCATGATGATTACTTTAAACTTTCAACAGAGTCAGAAGTGGAGTGGATTCATGAACCATGCCTGGCAGGTGGAACTGGAGTATGTGAGGACCTGCCATGCACCAATATGTGAGGTGGTGAAAAATGTCAAACATATATGGCAAGCACACATGTATGTTATCACAAACTTACTGCATTACGTATTTTATCTCTGCAAAGGTTGAGGTGTTACTAATCTGTGCTTTCACAATGGTCCTGCTGCATGCATTCTGAGTTGTACTCAGTGACATAGTTAGTTCCAGGAGAGGGAGGTACCATGCCATCTATGTGCACCAATGGGCTCACTCATGTGGTGATTTCCACACTCAATGGGACTTCAGGCAGACCTTGATGGCTAGGTTACAAGGGGTGACACACTGCCCTGACTGCATGTGTCTTCACTAACCTATCCTTTGTATGTGGTGTGTTTGTCTTTGGTGTTGCCCATAGGCACAGACACTGTGCCCATGGTCTGGTTAGGTGAGCTTGTCTACACACTACCTGTGTCCAAGACTAACACCATACTCCTTGACTGTAACAGCTGTGTACCAGTGTCACTATCAGTGTCAATCTCTTTCCATCATCAAGGCATAAGATCCATTATAGGTATAACACATCATGGCTACTTTACAAACAGTACAGAATTAATAGGTGCAGATAGTAGTGACAATAATGGTTAATATGACCTTTTCTTGTGCAGGAGCTCTTATAGTGTGTTCCTGATGTACCTAATGTACAGGAAACACACAATATCTATGTCGTGTTCACTGATAAATTAATCAAACTTAATCATTCATGTGTTAATAGAGGGAGAGCAATACACACCTGGGACATCTCCAATTGATAATCTAAGGGCATTCTGCAGCTCATCCCCAAGATCTAGCACCTCATGGTGGGAATGTGATGAGTCTAATCCCCTACACAGAGATGCCACAGACTTCTCCATCTATGTGAATGGAGGTTTGACTAACAACACGCCTCCCATTGCTCTTTCTTCCTATGGAAGGTGGATAGCATGATTTTCAGTGTCACAAATAATATTGATGGCCCTATGTCTGACCACATAACAGTTATGGTACTGACAACTGACAACATTAATATTTGTGACAATATCCTATGAAGCACAGTCATGGTAGGGCAGGTCAGCAATTATCTTGCCTGGGCAGTCATCAGCCATGCAGATGTATGGCCTGCACCAAGACTACATTATCCAGGTGTAATACCTTGCCTTTTCTTGCTTTTCCTTTGCCAGGCATGCTACTGTGTAGAGAATACAACCATCTGAGCATGGCAGTAAAGACTTCTTGTCAAGGTAGACTATCTACAGGTTGCCACGCATTCTGTACACTTGACAAGGAATGCTAATATGTAGACATAGCCATAAGCTGTATACCTTTCACTGCTACCTGGCACTGGTGCTCCCTGCATACATACCTAACCCAGTGAGTTATCAACAGCCCCCAGCTAACCATAAGCCTTCCCCCACAAGTCATATTACAATGGAGTATATATAATGTGCACCATGATCTTTTCCATAGCTTCACCCCAGTGTTATACTCACTAATGTCACATTCTATACTGTCATAGTTGCCCACGGGCACAATGAGGATCACAGCTGAAGCCGTGATAGTATACTGCCTGCCAATGGGCAGCCTGACCTGACAAGTAGGCTATGGTAAACTATGTAACTACAGATAACTTCCTTTAATGGTGTTTATAAATGTGAACTTATAGTATAACTGTGCAGTACATGAGCAAGGTTACAGCACGCATAAGGTGTGTTGAAAGATGATGGCTAATATGCAAAAGCATTTTCAGCGTGACTGTTTAACAGTAGTCTTTACACTGGTCAACACTAAGAATACAACAGCTGACCCCACCCTGATACAGTGTCATGTTGCTGCTAACAGCAGTGTCAGTGGTGAAATAGGTGGGACACTCATCTTTGGAGCTGGGAGACCAGAAGGTTTTAGGCTCTATTCCCCCTACAGATAATTGAATTGTTGACACTACAGTGCATAAATGGAGGAGCACGTCCTGAGTGTGTCAAACATCACATAAGATGTTAAACAGAGATCACATCTGTTTGAGTTAGTGGTAGCTCAGGTGAATGTAAGAGATCACATGGCATCTATCAAAAATAGTAGGGGAATTTTATTAAATTAACATCAATACACATATAATTACCAAAAAAGTAAATTTTCATAATATATCAATAAAAATCCAATGCTACTAGGAAAATATTATGCATCCATGTAAGAAAAAATTAAATAGTCCATATATTCCCCCACCCCATCTGTCATTACCATTTCTTTAATTTCCTCCAAATTAATGAACTGTCCAACAACTTATAGATGTTCATCACATTGTGACAACTGTCATATCTGCAATCCATTGACAAGAAATTTATCACAAGTGTTCACATTAGAAATACAACAGTTGTTTTTTCATAACATCCGTATAAAGTTATATTCAAATCAAAAGGACATAATGTCATATTATAAAGTTTTTAACATTCCCCCTAGAAAAATGTAATCCTGGGACAGGAAAGTGATACACGATGCACTGTTTATTCTACAACACATATCCCACATACTTATCTTTACTTTATACTTCATTTGACTCTTGACAGGTAATTTATTCAACATTAAATGCCATAAAAATCCTGAATTTCTGAAATATGCTTAAATCTTTATCTTCTATTTCTAATACAGTTTT
Source organism: Protopterus annectens (assembly GCF_019279795.1). Taxonomy (NCBI): domain Eukaryota; kingdom Metazoa; phylum Chordata; order Ceratodontiformes; family Protopteridae; genus Protopterus; species Protopterus annectens. The sequence continues at coordinate 345,723,985 of NC_056725.1, read as the reverse complement.
GATATTTTGTATGTAATTGCAGCCATGGTCTATCATAATAAAACCGATCCATTACTTTTTCCATACTGTAGTTTCTATGTTTCACTTCAATCATAGAAACAAGTTTCCATGAATAACATTTTGAAACATATGCCTTCATAATATAATGTATTTCAGTCCTTCTTTTATGAAGAAATAAACTCTCATAAGTTTTCATATGGTTTCCTTAAAGGAGATGTCCCACTATCCCCGGGACTCAATAATGCCTACACTAAGTGTACACAGTTCTGAGTGAACAGACAAAACAGGCGTAATTCACACCTTCTTCCTCCTAATTGTAGTTTTCCTACTGATTTTTTGCAGCTTTAAATATCAACAGGGACTCATAAGGGTTACCACAAAGTGTAGACTACATGTACACTTAGTGTAATCTTTCTGAGTGACTAGAAAGCACAATAAATGTGGTAGGGATGTTCTTGAATACATATCATGTACACTTAGTGTAGACGGTATTGAATCTGTTCCTATATGTTTATGTGTTTGATATATTCTGCATAATATTCACTGTAAATGAAAATATTCTAAATATACAACCAGATTTGTTAAACCTAAAATACTTCCCACAATTTTACTATAAGTCGTGTTTCTTCTAATTAGGTTCAACTTACTTTCCCAGAAAAAAATAAAGAAAATGAAAGAAAATGTATTACATTTTTTTTTCTTTTATTGCAGGAAATGAGAAAACTTTACCCACATTAGCTATTTTTCTCAATATCATAGATTGCAAAATATATACCTTTTTCAAATATCTTAAAAAAATAAACTTCATTTACTTAGCCATTGTTGGATATTATGCGATACCTCAACCCACTGAGTTAAAAAAGAGCATCCATCAACAAAAGAAGATGTTGATATTTTTATACGTTTCATAACAAAATTAATGTGATTATATTGTTTCACTCTACCAAGCCCTAAAGATTTAGACATATTAAAACGCTAAAGTATATTTTGTAAGTATTGTTGCATCATAGGAACAACTTCTTTAAACTAATTTTCTGATTTAACAATAATAGTTAAATCATCAGCATATGAAATAAATAATGGGTAACCATACCTAAGCAGTAGTAGGACAATATACATATCCTTCTTGTATTACAGCATTCATGATTAATTAAACTAAAATGAAAACCACTAAGAAAACAATCTTGCTCAGCCCCTTTTTATAATTGCATAGAGCTTCTCAAATGTTTATTAATTATAGGCCTTAATCCTGTTCATCTATAAATATAAGTGAGCGCATGCTGTGAACTTAGCCTATAACTATGTAAAATATCCTATAAGCTAGAATGATTAACTGAATCAAATGCCTTTGAAACATCAAATGGCAGTAATTATACAACAGGATTCTCTAGTTTAGTATTACCAACCTTTCAAATTATTAATAACATATCTTTGCTGGCTTACCTTTTATATCTAAAGTCCCTGCATAAAATTTTGAGGAAAAAAAAAAAACTATGGAATATGTTATGCAGATTTTTACAGAAAATCTGATAATCCATGTTGGTTAGAGTAATAGGTCTCCATTTTGATAAATCCTGCTTACGCTATTTTTTTAAATAAATGCCTTCAAAGATATTATTACAATTTATACCATATTTTTACCATTCACTCAATATTTGTAAAAAAATATTTTTTGTGACAAAGACACATCTTTACAATAAGTATATGCTATACCATCTGACCATGGGGAGGTATTACAATTTACTTTAGACAAGAAAGTATATGATTCACTTACTAATACTAATTTTCTTAAGTGTTATCATCTTATGACAATTTATAAATACCACATTGCTTTTTTTGGCACAAAACAAGATGCAAAAGTATGACAAAATTCTCAATAGCTGAGAGAATATCCTGTTGAGATGTCAGTGTTACATTATGGGAAAGTCTGCAGACATTGTATAATAATTGGGTTTTAAGTGTTTGCATAATAATGGTGATATTTCCTGTCAAGTGCCCTGAATAACATATTTCTGATTTTGTAACAATATTTGAATTCTTTCATTTGTTAATACAGACCACGACCATTCATTCTCTAGATACTTAATTGAATTACCATGAAATAAAGTGTTTTCACAATGTTGCCAGGCTATTTTGTAATCTGTTTTCTCTACCCACAAAATCTATTCCATATTGCAAAACAGACAGTTATATAAAATATCCCACCTTTGTGTCCATGTCGAACAAAAGTCTATTAAAGATAAATGTAACCCTAAATCCATTGAAATGTTATTCAAGGTTGCCAAGCAGGTAAGCCACCAACTCAAATTTATGGTGTCTTTTCCTTTTTGAATATACTCCACTAATATAAAAATAAAGCTTTAATATCAATCGTAAGTATATTAAGTTTGCATGTAACAAAGGAAGAGCTTCAGCATGAATAAAATAATCACTTTCAGTCATCTAATGACCTATCATGTAAGTAGGTCTCATACGTGGACCCAAAGTTAACTTACTTATATAAGTCTTGAATGATTTTAACATTTTTTACTGTATTTTGTTTTATTTGTGAATATGACAATTCTGATCACCAACTACTATTACTTTCATATTAACTGAAACACGTGGTTGTAGCATTCTTCTCTTTCTTTATACCCTATAGGCACATAAATTACAATTAAATAAAAACTCCCATGTTGGTTTTCATGTCACATACAAGAAACCTACCAGGTACACTTACCACTAGGATTGTGGTATCTTTCTTAATCAATACCAATATAACTGAACAAAAGTCTTTGTCAAATGTCCAAATCACTGCTGTATCCCACATAGATTCTACTTGATGTTTTTGAACAGTCTGTAAATGCCTAATATCTGACAAACAAACAAACAAATAAACAAAAATATCTACATTAAGTTTAATGCAGAAAGCAATGTCTTTCAGCTTTTCCTAGTTAGGGGTCACCACACCAGATCACTGGTCCACAGATTGGCAGTGGTGTTTTTACAGCATCGAGTTGCCAGCCTGGTGCATAACCTTCCCAGAAGATACACACATACACACACGCACCTACCTGCATGTCTTTAAAACTCATTCAACTGCAGGGAGGACATGCAGACTCCACACAGAAGGCACTCCAGCCAAGAATTGAACCAGAGAACTGCTTGCTGTGAGATGACAATGCTAACTGCTGTACCACAGCAGCAGACTACATCAAGTTTAATGGAAAACTGTAAAATGGAAACCTTTCAGTATTAACTTTTAATACAATTTACATTTAAATTAAACCAGGGAATGTCATCCTTTCCCTTTTTCAGCAATTTTCTTTTCTCCTTGTCATAAATTTCATTCACACACACATTTTCCTAATGTAGTATGTTTTCCTTAAATTCCATCAGTAGTATGCAAACCCACACTCCTTGCTTCTTCACCTCCACCCTCTTCATCTACTCAACAAAAATTACTATGGGCATCTTCATCTTCTTTATCATTTAGTTTCAAGGTATCCTTATCCCCTTGTTGAACCAAATCAAAGAGGCAGGTTTCCTTATATTGTCTCCAGTAATTACTTGAGGTAATACAGCTTCTTCAGATGTTTCCAGCTAGGGACAGCCAAATCAAAAGTGCTAACACAGATGATATTTCATAGAAACTTTTTTCACAATGAAGTTGACCAGTTGGCATAATGGCTAATGTATTTGCCTGCCCTATACAAGGTACAATGTTCAAGCCTGACCTCTGGCCAATGCCTGTTTGGAGTTTGCATGTTATCCCTATGTCTCTGTGGGGTTCCTCCCACCTCCAAAAATGCCCTGAGGGTTTCCATCGCAAACTCACCAATGAACAGCAGCACTGACACTACTTTGTGTCCTATAGGGGGAAGAGGTGTACAGGAACATGGATCACAGGGTCTAGGTGATTTGTTCATGTTGACTAGTGTTGACAAAATCGACAGGTGAGGTTACAGGTTCAGGACCAGCTTACTCCAACCTATGCCAAGGACCCATGATAATGGTGGGAGGGGTGTATGTACCTCCACTGGCTAGTGTGTGCTCAACATGAAGCTCAGCAGCCCTGGGTCAATAAGCTACTAGCCAGCTGGTCTAGTTTTCCAGCCAGTATCTATTTGTCCAACCTGGCTTACCTGGAATAAATCTGTTGAGAAGAAGCTGGACATAAAGCCAATCAACCTGCCAAAAATTAACTGGGAATTGCTACACTTAACATTGGTTCACTGACAGGATGCAGCTTGGAAGTCATATAATGATACAGAGGTGGCTGGACATCCTATGTCTCCAAGAGGCAAGATGAAAGGGCAGTGCAATGAAACCAGTTGGCTTGGGATCCAGAGTCTACTACTCAGGAGAAGGACTGGCTAGAAATGGTGGGGGAATTGTAGTGAGAGAGAGGTTTCAGAAGGCAGTGAGGGATATCATCAGAATTAGTGACAAACTCATGGCAATTAGACTCATGCATCCAGCCGGAAGTTGCAGAACGTACTAGATAATAATGCATCCAGCCGGAAGTTGCAGAACGTACTAGATAAAGCAGGATAACATGAATTGGTGTTGATAATGGGTGACTTGAATGCATATATTGGGACAGACAGAACAGGATATGAGGACTGCCTGGGTCCACATGGGTAGGGCAACAAGTAATAAAGAATGAGAGGCCATTCTAGACTTCTACCTGGCAAATGGCTTAATAGTAGCCAGCATATGGGTCAGAAAGAAAGACAGTCACAAGATCACATATAACAGTGGCCAACATGCAACTCAGATAGACTTCCTCCTAGTAAGGAAAGGGCACTGGGGTAGAATCAAGGATTGCAAAGTCATCCCCAGTGAAAAAGTCAGTCCACAGCATAAACCACTGGTTGCCACAATCAGCTGCAAGCAGTGGTCAGGGAAGGCTCTAAGGTCAACAGAAACCAGGCTGAAAGTTGACTGGATAGAAAGTACAACAGTTTAAGGAATTACGCAGGGCTCTAGGAAAAGAGGAAATAGGTGGGGTTGAAGAAGAATGGCAGCAACTCAATACAACATGTGTGAGGACTACAGAACTGATATGTGGCCAAGCCAGGTAGGGAAATAAGGTACATAAGGACAGCTGGTGGTGGAATGCAGAAGTCCACGAAGTCATCAAAAAAAAGGAGTGCAGGAAAAAGTGGGAGATAGAAAAGACTGACCAGGCTAGGAAAGAATACTGTTTGCAATAGCAAAGAACAGGACATTGGAGACACTTTACCAGCTTCTGGAAAATGACTCAATAGGTGGCAGAAAGACACTATATCAGGTTGCAAGGCAAAGACAGAAAGCTAAAAGAGATAGTCAGACATCCTTCATAAGGGATGCCTGCACCAACCTGCTCACCAGCCCACAGGACATCAAAGGCAGATGAAAGGAGTATTTCTAGCAGCTTTTGAATGAGGAAAACCCCATAGAAGCTGTAGTGCCCCAGAAACAGTCTATGATGAGAGAAGAGGAGGAGTCCATCCTAGAAAAAGTAAGAACAGCACTAAGGAAATCAGGGAAAGTAGCAGGCTCAGATGAGGTCACAGTAGCTATGATAAAGATGTTGAGTGAGACAGGGAAGAAATGGGTCTTGAGGGTACTCATAGCAGTGTGAAACGAAAGACGTATCCCAGACGAATGGAGAATAAGCTTACTCATGCCAGTGTACAAGAACAAAAGGGACATCAACAACTGTGGGCAACACATTGGCATCAAACTCCTGATATTGCATGAAAGTTCTGGAGAGGGTGTTTGATAAATGTATATCCAGAGTAGTAGAATGTAAGATGTGAGATGAGCAGTTTGGATTCAGATCAGGATGCAGCACAACTGACCCGATGCTTGCAGTAAGACAGATAGTTGAGAAGAAGCTAGAGATGAAGAAAGAGTCCAACTGGGCATTTCTAGACTTGGAGAAGGTATATGACAAGGTCCCAAGAAAGCTAATTTAGACATTACTGTGGTTGTTCGAAGATCCAGAAACATTGGTAGATTTAGTGCAGGCTATGTACAAGGACCCAATGTCTCAGTTATGAACAGTGTTCGGTCCCACAGAGGAGTTCCCAGTGGGAGTGGGTGGGCACCAGGCTTCAACTTTCAGCTCACTGCTGTTCATACTGGTGATGGACTACATTAGCAAACAGGTTGGAGGGGACAGATCACCAAAGTTGCTGTATGCAGATGATGTGGCATTACAAGTAGACTCAGCAAGAACTTCAGCAAAGGACAGGGGAATGGAATATAAAACTGAAGGCACATGGGATGAAACTAAACACAGCTAAGACAGTGGTAATGTCAGCAAACTGGGGAAATTTGAAGAAGCTGAGAAATGGAATAGAAAGGAAGATAGTGGAAGAGGGTTACAGCTTCAAGTATCTGGTTTCGGTGATCGAGGAGAAGGTAAGTCTGAATGAAGACGTCAAAGCTAGAATCAGAGGGGCTGCAGCCAACTGGCATAGAGCCTCAGGTGTACATGATAACTTAAGAATGGCAAAGTAAGGTATACAAGACATTGGTGTGATCAGTACTACTGCATGGTACAGAAACCTGAGCAGGAAAGACAGAGCAGATGATGAAGTTAGAGGTGATGGAAATGAAGTGCCTGAGAAGGGTGGTAGGATGCACATTGTGGGACAGACAAAGAAATGAGGACATAACAGCAGAAGCTAAAGTAGCTGTAATTGCAAAAAAGGTCAAAAAGAACAGATTGCAGTGGTTTGGATACATGTGCAGAACAGCAGAAGACAATCTGGTGAAGAAGATTTGGAACAGACAGGAAGAAGGTAAGAGGAAATGAGAACGTCCAGCAAAGAGGTGCATGAATCGTGCGAGAGAAAAATGTGTGACAGGCATGAGTGTCAAAGAAGGCAGGAGTGTGACATTGAATCAAGAGAGATGGTGACAGTTAACACCATGTAGAAAATGGAAAAAAGGAGGCTGATGATGGCTAAGATGATTTTCACAATGAAACTGATCATGTTCTAACTACTCATATTGTGCATATTTGTGTTTAGGACAAGAATAAATAAAATGAGCATAAGAACCATGAAAATAATCAAGATTTGGGTTGACTGTCACACATCACATAAACTCTAAATCCCGCAATAAAAATCACGCTGGTAATATGCTGCACTTTACCATTTTGAATTTTAAGCAATACCCAGATTTTCCAATCCCTATTTCAAACATGTCTATTGGCATACAGTTTTTAAATGAAATTTCATGACATATTGAATGAAAATGTTACTTAATTATTTCACATTCTATTTCTGCAGTATGAAACTGCAGAGTACACTTGTTTTTAAAGACATATGTATTGCTTGAAAATGATATTGTGTCATGTTAAAATAAAACTGCTTCAATGGGCAGGACTGCAACAAACATTCAGCTAAAGACATGGGTTCAAAAGTAATATCAAAGCAAAATTTTTTTCAATCACGAATAAAAGCATTAACAACAGATACATTAAATCCCAGTGGAGCAATCACATCATCCCATACTACATACCCATTTATGTATGTCTCTGTTTCAGATGGAATTCTAATAACTGGTAATGCCCCTATCTTTCTAAAGTCCTTATTTGAGTCCACAGCATTTTTTTTGCACAACTGCCACATTAAAACAAAAAACAAAAAAAAAAAAAACTCGCAACTCATGTACACTGTGTAGAGCAATCAAATGGCGAGGAACATCATCAGATGCATGGTTTTTATGCAGCAACATAATTTCCTCTGCAACTTCTTCAGTTGTTGTTGTTGTGTCTTTCGGCTTTTCCCAGTTAGGGGTCACCACAGCAGAACTCCGGTCCGCTAATGATTGGCAGTAGATTTTTACATGCCAAGTTACCAGCCCTGATGCACAACCTTCAACAAAGGTACGCCCATTCACGCATGTCTCCACACAGAAGACGCTTTAGCTGAGAATCAAACAGGACAATGTCTTACTGTGAGGCGACAACGCTACCGCAGCACCACCACCACAGTTCATTTGGTTAATGCAAGAATTTCTATGTTGTCCATAATCTGACTCCATGAAACTGCCAATTAATTGTCAGGTTTATCTCCAATTTGTGATCTAAATCATCACTGTGAAGAGCCATTACCACCACAGTGGCATTTTCAACAGAAGAGTTGACAAGGTTGTGTTCAACACTTGCTATTTTGCAACTACCCTATGGCTTGTCACAATGCATCACAGGACTTATGTATACAACAATATTATGTACATATTTACATTTATATATTTATAATTATATATATATACTTTATCCAATTCTGTTTTCATTCATATCAGTGAACATTCTTCCCACCCTTTTTTCCACAATCAAAAGCATATTTTCTTTAGAATCTCTGCCAGAACCCATTTACCATTGATCTTAATTTCATTCAGTCTTTCATTTCATAATGTCCATAAAATGTAAAATATAATCCTATCAGTTTTCTTCATTTCTTCTTGTTTTATTACATCATAAAAAACATATTTAATCATGTAGATATTAATTTGCTATCTTTTTTGTAAAATATTCCAACATTTTAGAATAACACATTTTTTCCTGCAATTTTATAACTCTTTCACATTTCAAGAATACATGTAGTTTCAAATTCAACACAAAAATTACACATTCTGTCCTGTTTTCCTTTGTTAGGCATATTTGCCTTAACAGACAACTGATTTATAGACAATCTTTATAAAAAAGTGTTTACATTCATGAATGTTATTATTCCATTTATATATTGTTAATATCGCTTCCTTTTTCTTATCTCTAAATGCTTCAAAGGACTAATATAATAATATTGATTCATAATATTTTTATGCCATTCCTTTCTATTTTTTCACTCATATTCAGTTTCAGGGCAGGATTCACGAAGCCTCCGTGTAAGAGTTACAAGTCTTACATGGAGGCTGCAGTTAAACGGTGTGACGTCAGCATGCCATGCATATTCATGAGGGCATGCTGACTCACACCCAAGGCTAACACGGTCCATGTAAGAAAGTAGGGGGCGTGTCCGCAGGGCGAGTCCTGCAAACGGACACGCCCCCAGAAGAGTAACAGTCCCGAAAGTAAACCTCCATGAGAGAGTCCGCGTAAATGTCAACAAACACAACACAACACATGCCCCCACATACTATAAACATAAAATGTAAAAATGAACATGTTATATATTTTTTTATAAGTTTTAAAGATGTTTGCCCGTAATTGTGCTCGTTTGCGTGGGCGTGCCCGTCGCTTAGCCACAGTTAGCAGTCAGAGGAAAAGCATATAAGATCTAAATATGCAAAGTAAGCCAAGAAGCAATAGCGTAGCAGTAGAGACGTCGGCTGAAGAGGAGGCAGTCATGGTTCGAGCCCCCACAACATCAATTTTTATTTTTAGTGAAATAAGCACAAAACAATTCCCTGACATATATGTACATATATAAAATTATATTTTATGTAAAATGTAATGAAATGGGCCATGTATTTTGAAGAAATGTGAGATAATAATAAAAAAAAAAAAATGTCAGAATTGCCTATAGCTGAGCTACACTCTAACAAGCTGAGTATATCTGCCCGTAGGTGAGCAGTGGTTTAACAGGTGTAAAATGAGTGCCCAGGGTTGAGCAGTGTTGTAACATGCTGAAACTGTGTTCCCATAGCTGAGCTGAGTGTAATATGTGTGCTGACAGCCAAATGACACGTAAACCAGCGTAACCCGTTTGCGCGGAGCTGCGCACTGCGCCAACAAGCTAATCGGCGGGCAACGTTGAGCAAGCTGTATCAAAACTGCCTTTACACAGACACACCTCCTAGCCTGTGTAGACAGTCATAAAATAAAAAAGCAGTGGCCAGGCTCAAACCCAGGATACCATGCACCATAGTCAAAGTACTGAACCACTAAGCCATGACAGTTGCTCTTAGAAATGCAGTATTAGCATATATATAAGAATGAATGGAAAGAGAAGCATGACAAAGCAGGTTTTGTAAAGCTGATACATTTCCAAAATGGCCAATCACAGATAAGTGCGGGAAAAAACGCATATATAAGCCCCATAGGTGGGAATACACAGCATAACTGATTGTGGAATCGATTTGCAGTCAGGATGGCAAGTGTAGGAGAGGGTAGTTGCTTCCGAGCACAGAGGTGGGGCATTGAGGAGTCCAAATATATGGTTTGGCTCCTCGTCCATGATCATGAGGCCCAACTCATGCAGGGCCAGGTCCTGTGGGGAGCATACAAGGCTGAGGTGTGGGACCGGTTGGCACATGATCTCACCAGTGCCACAGGAATACTAAGGACTGGTGAACAGGTCCATCACCACCATGCGGACCTGAAGAGACGGAAGCAGGACCAACTGAACCGTTGGATCCAGGAGGCCTGGCAAATGCCCAACGCTCAACTACTGAGTAAGTTACATGTAATTATTTATGTAAGAAATTAACCTAGCTGATATTATGGAGATGTGTATTCCAATATTACTTAATTTATATTACAGTCCAAGTACAAAAGACGGGAGGGCACAAAGGCAGATTACAAGTTTTTTCATATATTTGTATACCTCTATAGTATAGTGTCAGTACCTATATTTCACCAAAACGCTTTTCAGCTCTTCTTGGTTCTATAGTATAATCTCAGCACCAATATTTCACCAAAACGCTTTTCAGCTCTTCATAACTATGGGACTTCCCTCTGGTTTGCAAAACTTTTTAGGCAGTGTTCACTTCATCAGTAAAATCCACAAGATAAATCCACGCAGGAAGAAACAACTTCAAGTTTAAAAGCTTTATTAACATGAACAAAATAGGCTAGCGCTTTCACCCGTAGGCTTCCTCAGGCCAATAACATTAAACCACAAGTATTCTCATTATATACGAGTTCCATTCCCCTTCATTCTGATGTCATATCCTATATAAATTAATCCAATTAATACTATTAAGGAACTATTTAAAATATAGCGCTATAACATTTACTTCACAATATTTAAAATGCAATTACACTAAAACTTAAAATTTTTAAAACTTATGCATATAAAATATATCAAATGTACAAAAATATTACTATATAAAATATATATCATATTAGTAACATTTTTGTAAATAAATAAATTCATTTATTTACAAAAATTTTACTAATATAAAAATTTTACTAATATGATCTATGTATTATTAGCGATTGTCAACACATCTGTTGTAGATGTTATGTTTTCATATATGAATTCATGTATATTAATTATAGAAATATTCCATATATTCTATATATGTTATATATTTAATGTTATTGGCCTGAGGAAGCCTACGGGTGAAAGCGCTAGCCTATTTTGTTCATGTTAATAAAGCTTTTAAACTTGAAGTCGTTTCTTCCTGCGTGGATTTATCTTGCGGATTTTACTGGTGAAGTGAACACTGCCTAAAAAGTTTTGCAAACCAGAGGGAAGTCCCATAGTTACAAAGAGCTGAAAAGCATTTTGGTGAAATATTGGTGCTGAGATTATACTATAGAACCACAAAGAGCTGAAAAGCGTTTTGGTGAAATATAGGTACTGAGACTATACTATAGAGGTATACAGATATATGAAAAAACTTGTAATCTGCCTTTGTGCCCTCCCGTTTTTTGCACTTGGACTTTCATTATACTTACTTAGGGAGTGGTTTTCGCAGTGTGGTGATTGTGTATTTTCGTTATTTATATTACAGCTGCAGGTGTCTGTTCCATGAATCGTCGAGCCTATGCCGATAGGCTTGTGCGGTTTCACCACCAGGCAGGTTAGTAATTCTCTCCCTGTAACTGTTAAAAAATATAGGTATGACAGCTTGCAAAAGAGTGCAGTGTAGTCACTTATTAATAAAAAGTTCAAGTAACAGTGTAAGAGAGATTCTGCTAGTACTGTGTGATTACATAAGTGTGATGCAGCCTGTAATACAAAAATAAAAATGAAACAAGTTTGAAATAAAGATGTTCCACCTGTAATGTAATAGTACATAACCTGCAGCAGGCTGTAAATTACAGCTACACAAGCTGAGTACAACACATGTGTGAAATATATCCCCGTTTAAAATCTGAAACATGACACAAGTGAGACTGTTGGAAAGGATTGTTGTAACCAAGTAAAACATGTCAATAAAGCCTAGAATTAAGTACCATTCTGAATTGTAAAAATAAAACAAGTGAGAGTGTGAGAAAGAGGTATGAATCCACCAAGAACGTTGTAATAACTCCTGAATAAAGTATACTGCAGTCAGTACAGAATGAAATGAATGTGACAGGCACAACCAAAGAGTGAAATGTGTGCAATAAAGTACTGAAGCTGGAATGTCTATACCACAATTTGGATATGTTGCTGTACCTTTGCAATATGCAGATAGTATGGTTGTATTTAATACCAAACATCCACAGTTGTCTAGAGCCATAAAAATCAAATGTAGCAGGATGCTGTAGCTGAACAGAGCCAGATATGAATGTGTATGAATAAAAATGCAATGTATATTAATGTAGCAGTAACATTCCCATCACCAACATGCCTAAGTTTACACATACGAAACTGTAGTCAGACCTATAGGGTGTATATATCTGCAGCTAGTAGAAATGTACAGCATATGTATAGGTATTTGAAGTTGTTAATGAAATATTTCTTCACCCTACCCTATAACCACAAATAATCCATTCCACATGAAATGGGTATGTGTATTCACAATTAATTCCCCTGGACATTTGTCCTGTTGGTTCATACATATTTGCATGTACGTTGATGCATGTGCCCTGTTCATACATCCAAACCTGATGGCCTGTTGCCATCAATCAACCCTGCATGCTGTTGGATTGTGTACTGTTGTTCAAATTATGCATGTGTTATGTTTGCTGTTCAATGTCTTGAATTTATGGGTGTTTGGTTAATGGGAATACTAATGCATGCTGTTACAACTAATTGTGAATGGTATTGTTTGTTACTAACCCAAACTGTCATAAAATAATGCAAAACATAGGACGACAGGGAAAGCGGGTTCCAGCGGACCCACCTCTCCCATCTCAGCTGGCGAGTGCACCTGGCACTAGTGCCCAGGCCGGACCCTCCTCCAGTGGCCCTGTGCCACCTTCGGGTGGAAGCGCTGCAGGGGATGGGGCTCATCCCCCCTCTGCAAGCGTGGCCAGAGGAGACCATCCACTCACCCTTCATAGTGTCTGGATTGTGGTGCGTAGGGAGATCAGGCATTCTTTGCTTGAGCCCCTACGCCAGCTTGAGGCACGGGTGGCACAACTCACAGGCATGCCTGATGCCCGTCCTACACAGCCCCCAGCACAGCCCCGTCCTGGGCAGTGAAGGCACAGTGGCAACTGCCCATGGGTGGGGATCTCAGTTCCACTGTTGCCATCTGTGGGTTCATGGGCTTGAGATATCCAAACATCCATCCCCATCAATTGTGTTTCCCCCCCACATGTGTCATACACCACCCCTGTATGTGTCTTGTTTGTCTTGTCTGTTAACCTCCCCTACCTACCTCTCCAACTATACCTACTTCCTGTACATGACATGCCACTCTCACCTGAAAAAAAAAAAAAGGCACTCTGTTCCCGCAAACAAATTACGCCCCATACATAGCTGCCCATTTCGCAGACATGTCTGCTGGACATGTAAACTGGCAATTACAATTGGCTGTACAACAAATATTGTTGTCCTCACCCCTCTCTCAGGGGTGGAAGGTTTCAAATTTCACACCAAATTACACATATATGCACAGCTGTTGCTGATAAAGAAATGGGCAGCTATGGGCCTTTCCTACATCCTTCCTGCAAATCCCGAGCTTGTTTTCCTACTGTTCTACCCTCTTTGTGCCCCCTTTTTCACCACTTTCCTATCTCCCCATTTTCTTTTCTTTCAAAGAAAATAGCACGGGTGTGCACAAGAGTAAGCACTTTTAAGCAGTTGTAAGTGGGTGTGCACTTGTGTGCGCTTAGCTAAGCATGTGTGCGCGAAGCTAAGTGACAGTGAGCATGTGTGAGCTCCGCGCAAACCAGTGATAACCTGCTTACAAGTGCTTAAAAGTGCCTTAGTCACTCTGAATGACAAGGCCTGTAGTCTGCTCAGCAGCAAAATAAAATTCCTCTGTCAGTCTCAAACCCAGGACCTAGGAAACACTAGTCTGCACGACTTACCACTAAGCCATGACTGATATACAAGAACATTGTGCTGAAAGAAATATATCATGAAATCGTAAGAATGAATGTAGAGGGAATATAGGAAGTCTAGTACACAAAGCATGTCATGTATATTTACTGTCAAATCTAGTGGATTTGTAAAATATTACTGTGTGAAGAGAAACAGGCATTCTAGTTGATAGCTAGTAGGGAATAATGTCGCAGTAGCACCTTGCAAGCCACACACATACTCAGAGCAGGATAAACAGTGCCATAGTTTAATAGTTAAGAGCCCAGACATAGCAACTGTGACTGAGTTACAGGGATGTCCCTGATTTGAAAACAAATGTTAACTGTGCCCCACTGACTCCCTGTGAAATGTACAAACAGTAGGCAGAAAGGTGTTACAACACATGCAATGGTAACTATGAATTACTGAAAGTATGCACTACTTGCACATCACAAATGGTGTAGTAATACATATGCTCAAAATAACCCACAGTCACAACTGCAGAATATCAGAAAATTTCATGGGTGTATCCCACTGATATGTACCATTCCATGAGGCTGATAAAAGATGCACCTGAGAGTATCTGAGGCCTGCTCAGCAGCATAATCAAATACCCTTCTAGGTGTCAAGGCCCACACCATGGCCAGACCACACTGCATGCAGTACCACCCTACCACAACAAACACATAGGGAATTGCTGCTCAAACAGATATAGCAAGCATTACAAGCTGTGAATGTAAATGGAAAATAGGAAAGCCATAGCAACACATTACAGTAAAGACACCTAGCAGGCATACAAGGAATGAATGTAAAGGGCAAATATTGAAGCCATAGCAACAAATTGCAAGAGCCACTGCTATATACCAGTTACACCACAAGTCCCACAGGAAAGCACACACACCCATATACACAGTATTACTAGTTTTAGGTGTCAGTTTACATACACACTGAGAAGAGGAAACTGGAGGAAGAAATACTCAGGTTACAGTACAACATGCATTGCAGTGTTTACAACACAGCCTGAACTATGACAGACATACCAATCGTTACACTCACAGAACAGTGTCCACAGCATACCAGCATGGTCCCCACCCTGATAATCTGAAAGGGCTACACCTACCTAACAAACCTTTTTATTGCACTGTCCTGAAATCACAGTGAGAACTGCAATCACTACACAACAGGCTGCATGCAATTAGTAAATGCTGGCTAACAATTGGTGCAGAGGCCATCACATGGACATGTGCAGATACCTACAAAAGCATCCTGTACTCCCAGTCCACACATGCAATACTTTCATTGCACCCTCTGGAGGTAGAGACACAGAGAGAGAGACAGAGAGAGAGAGAGAGAGAGAAAAGAAAGAAAATTTAAAACAACAAAACAAACAAGTTGTCATCACAACCTGACACTGCCAAGCCAAACTGAAGCTGGCAAGAGAAGCAGCAGCAGGCCAACTATCACAAAGCCAATGCAAACAGCTGTAAAAAACACAGGTAATGTAAAGTAATAATATAATAGTCTACATACTGTGAACCCTCCATATGTGTTATTGGTCTGTATCTATGTATATGAAGATGTGCATAAAGCAGGGAACATACTGTAGCTGTCACTGAAGGCTGTACATACATATGTATGTGAAGGTAACTATGTGCACATATCAATCTAGGTTGTAGTGCAATGTACAATGTAGGTTGTACAGTAATGGATGTTTATCAGTACATTAGTGTGTGTATACATATGTGTAAATAAAAAGGTTTATATATATATATATCTATCATGTGTATACGTATGTATATTCAGATATGTATGTATATATATATATATATATATATATATATATATATATATATAATATGCATATATGTATACATAGATAGAGAGGGATGTAGAAATACATATACATATATAGATAGATAGAATATGTACATACATCTATATGTAATACACACATACATATATAGATATATGTAGATACATATACATATACAGACAGATCTGACTGTCTACAGATATGTCTGTATATGACTATCTCTCTCTCTCTCTGTCCCACCCCCTCTCTCTCTCTCTCTCTCTACCTCTGTCTCTCTCTCTCCCCCTCTCTCTCCATATCTATATCTACCTCTGTCTCTCTCTCTCTCTCCCCCTCTCTCTCTATATCTATATATCTATATATATATATATATATATATATATATATATATATATATATATATATATATATATATATATATATATATATATATATATATATATATATATATATATATATATATATACATACACATATATATATATATATATATATATATATATATATATATATATATATATATATTGAGTGAGGCACATGTGTGCAGATGTATTGCAACAGGTGCCTGGTGACAAAGGCATGGAGAGAACACCAGTGTGGATACTGGAGTACCATACCCCATTCCAAAACACTTACACCAGTAACCACCACATATGTGCTTGCCTGCCCACCACTGCATGTGTCAGGGGGGAACAGGGGCAACAAGTGTACAATAGGCTCCCCATTGATATTCACAGTGGCACACTAGTCCTGTAATACCTGTACATGGTATGTGTCAGCAGACGTGGTGTGTCAGCTATGGACATGTAGGTCACTGTACCCCTCTACACCCCACAATGTCCTACACGCTATGTACCTCCCATGACAGATACAGATATGGAGAAGGACACAGTCATACGTAAGAAACTGTGACAATGCGCTCAAACACATTACCTATGCAGAGTGACTGACAAGACCACAGAGCGCACCCATACTACCTATATAGAGGTTACCACTGCTGGATGTACATAGTTAAGTCACACCCATGACAGTTGTCCAACAACCATGGTAACACCTCACAACATCCACAACCCAAATGACCTATGTCTGTCGTCCTTATCACCGCAGTAAAGAGCACATGGTGGAGGTACAGGTTCCTACCCGCAGATAAGACATACCCTGGAGTAAACCACACTGCATTAAGAAGCAAGGCTCCCTATGAGTAGATGTCAGACATACCCCTGCTGAATGTTGTGCAGATAGGTAATATGCCATATGAGTCACCCTGTGTAACTATTTGACAGGAGCAGGTACGATCACATCACATGTGTCACAAGGGGCAGGGTAGCATAACAGTATGCTGCTGTAGGCCCAGGGCCAATAGCATACTACCTACCTAAGACACAATGCACACCCACGAACCCATTGCAAACCAACTATGTGAGGTGGAATGAGTGTGCCAGTGACTGGGTGCATGTTATGTCATAGCGTGATTGCTCACCATGACTGTCGGCCTGTCATGGTAGTGTGTGTGTCCATGGTGTGAGGCCAGAGACAGATGTGTGAGGTATTGCGATCCAAACATACTACATTGCCATATGTTGTGCTGTGTTACCCTGTATGTGACTGCGGTGTAGGTAGGGTTATGGCAAGTAAGAGTAGTGTGCATTACCAGAGAAATATGCAACGTGCATTGCATGCAGTGCATGGGTTGATAATGTTCCCCATACAGTACCTTGATACAAACCCCCAGTGTGAGGTTGTGCATTAGACCTGAACCAGTGTGCTGATTGCTGGAGTATACTAATCTGTCGTATGGAGTGTGCCAGGTACTGTTGCACAGTTGTCGGCTGAGCACTGATATCTGGTCATTTACATGTGTATCCCCCAATAGACAGACAGATGCTATATATGTGAGTTAAGTTATATCACTACAGTTGAGTATTATGTGTATTATGTGTGCCATATTTTGCTGACATATATTGCTGACATATTTTTCTTTTCCTTTTCAGGGTTATGGTTCACCAGCAAAACCCTACCTACTCCGCTGCGGAGGATGAGGAGATACACCAGAGCCTGGTGCGGGATTTTGCAATACTCTTTTCCCACACCAGCCAGAACCAGCAGGAGAGGGCTGCACTGTGGCAAGACCTGGACCGTCGGGTAAATGACATAGGCATGCATAACCGGACATATGAGCAGGTACGCCATCACTGCAGTGATTTAATTAGAAATGTCCATCAGCATGCGTCGGATATCCACAGGCAACAGCTTGCCTCAGGTGGTGGGGCGGCTATACATCCCCCCTCACCAGACTGAAGGGACTACTCCTAAGTGTTGTGGCTCCAGCCTAACAGCAAAAACAGCAGCAGCATACATGCACAATGATGGAGGCTGGAGCCACCAAGCAGCAGGACTCGGAGCGTGCAGGTAACATGCCATATGTATAGTTGACTGTTCTGTACACTGGTAGTTTATGCATGTGTGAAGTGTGTCCTTGGTTTGTAGCTGTTATCTTGGTAATTATTGTGCAAGAGTGATATTCTCAATATCAGCAGTAGACCTGTGGAAGCCAACTGTTGTACTACTGAACTGTATCATACTCACAGTATCAATGGCACAATTGTGCCCACTGACAATAAATGTCTCATTTCTGCAGGTCCCTCTGGTGTAACAGCAAGGCAGCCTATCCATACTGGTGAGTGTGTACTAACAATACCATCAATACTCTTGATACTAATAGTAATAATAGGCTTAAACAGTAGTGCTATGTGTTTGATTGCAGGTGTGTTTGTGTCTGTGTGTTGATATCTCATATACTGAGGAGTGTGCATGTGTGCATATGCGCCTGTGTGCATGTGCACCTGTGTGCATGTGTGCATGTGTGCATGTGCACCTGTGTGCATGTGCGCATGTGTGCATGTGTGCATGTGCACCTGTGTACATGTGTGCATGTGTGCATGTGCACCTGTGTGCATGTCTGCATGTGTGCATGTGTGCCTGTTTGTATCAGTGGTGACATTGTGTACACATTGTAAACTGTGTTTCCTGTCTTACTCCCACAGGTTCTGGTGCTGCTCTGGTGTTGTGCAGCAGGGAACCTGAATCAGCTGCCATGGATAGTGATAATGATGATACCTGTGTAATGGCACAGGGAGGTGTGCCAGGGTCCGTCGTTGGTCAGCCAATTGACAGTACACAGCTGTCGACCCCATCAATGCGCACAGTCATCCTGCCAATACATCCTTTGTCACCAATGTCCCTAGGTGATGGACAGGATACAGTGGGCATTGACCAGGGTAATGTGGTATCGGTGGCACATGCATCCCCACACAGCAGCCATGGCCAGGGTCCTGACATGGTACCACACAGGCAGATGTCCAGGGGTTCTCGTGGGAGCATCCTTGGGCGTACTGCCCCTGTCAGACATGCCCAGAGAGGTCTTTCAACCTCAGCTATGTTTCGGGCTGTAATGCAGGCAGAGTCATGTATGGAACGGTACACCAGACAGGGTCTGAGGGAGCTGAGAGCATGTCGCACAGCTATGAATGACAGTATGCGTGATGTTGCGGCTGCCATCCGTAATTTCACCGAGGTAATTGACAGACATTGGGGGGACACATTAGATCTATTCCACAACTACATGTCCATGAGCCAGGGCAATGGTGGATGGTTGAGGTGTCGACGTGTGTGTATGCCAGCAACAGCAGCAGCTGGCAGTCATCACGGATGACAACAAGCCCGCGGCTGCTCCCATAGTGCCAGCAGCAGCCCCAGCAATGCTGGGTCTGTGCTGTCATCAGACCGCCCCAGGAGACCACGTGCACTTGGCTCTGGACAGTCCCAACAGGGACCTGTCTCCAGTCACTAACCACCTGCTTCTGATGACAGTACCCAGTCTGGCTTAGTACCTGATACCCCTGCCAGGCACAGATACCATGTCCATGGCCGGAGACAGTGATCTGTATGACCTGGCTGGTACAGTCTGTGGCTGTCCACAACACCTGTATATGGCAGCCATGAGGTGGAACTGTGTGCATGCATACACACATGCGAATTGATAACACCTAGGGCTACCGCATACACGCACACACTGCATCAACATTGCCCCATCTTGTACTGCTGTCCCTCACCAACACACACACATATACATGTCAATTGGTTGTATCAGTGGCAGACTCAGGCATACCAAGTACACACCCTGTGCATATGATGAAACTGCGCCACCTCCTGCAATCTGTAAAATCAGTGCAGGAACAGGTTAACATGGTGCTGATGCACAGGGTGACTACATAGAAGTGTAGTAATAGTATCATGTTGTCAACAGTACAGTGTAATGATATCATTGTGGGTATATCCCAGCATGGCTGATGCAGTAACAGTATGATTGCCATTGTATTGTTTTGTACACCCATAGTAATTACCATAGTGTAATGTTTGCACATCTTTGCATACTGGTGGTGAGGCTGTCAAGAGAAGGCCACCTACATAGGTAGCACAGGGGATAAGAAAATGTAAGTATTGATACTCAATGATGGACATGTAAACTGCAAGTTGCATGCTGTCCACACTCGACTCTGCAATGAGGATGTTTGAGGATGTTGATATCTGTGCAATAATACACAACAGGTTTAAGACTCACAAGAGCACCCTAGCACTACAAGGTCACACCTCATACCATGCTTGACAATCCCAAAACACAGAACTAACTATGACAGGAGGGAGAGTCCCCATACATGTCAAGGATACTGTGGTGCCAGGACAGGTAGCATACATCCGACTAAGTTTGGAACTGCTGAGTGAGGGCTCAGTGTCTGTTATTCGAAATGTGTATTAGTTCAGGTATGAGCACTTGGGTTTCAGGCCAGTTATTCTACATTACGAAGGTACATGGTCTGTACACCTGTGGGAGGTGAGGCTGGACCCTGCCCATCTGACCTGTGAATTTCTGGGTACAGGCTTATAGTGCCTGCATATTTGCACTGTTACCTACTGGAAGTGGTACACCTTGTTTGTTGTAGCATAGACTAGATCCAGGCCTGCTGACTGTAGCTTTGTTTGTATGTATGTTTGCTTGTTATTTCCCTGAAACACTGATTCCACCTGCAATGCAGATTTACAGCGCCTCTGTGAATCCCCAGTGACATCTGTATTGTTTACTGTACTGATGTCCATGTCTCACTTGACAGAACGTCACTGTTTGTCCTGTTTGCATGTAAGTTGTCTGTAACACATTGCATATGACTTACCTGACATTTGCTCATGAAAGCATTTATATATGCCAGCACTAACAAATCAGAAGCACTACACCCTCACATACTCACCTTGAGTACCTTGTTCCCCATTGGCCCTATGTGTTGTTAATTATTATGGAATTCACAATACTATGGTAGCATGTGCAAAGGTCACTTGTCAATCTCCTCTCCGGTCCAGTTAGTGAATCTGTGAGTCATGTGGCAATGTTACAGCTGCCTCATGTACACAGACAACCATCTCCCCTTCCCATAAACTTACAACACATGTGAGAGATGCAACCACATAGCCAAACTGGGGGCTAAGCTCTCTTAACTCAGTACTGGCATAACCTGTCAGGTGGAGTGGGATACTACAGTGAATACAATACCAGTCTCACGTAGACCTACCACGACAGCAATGCAAACACATAAACACACAGGAACATTCTTGGAGTCTCAGAATAGCATCCTGCCTGAGCAGCAGACACCTGCGAAGCAGACGAACAAGCAAACGTTACACCAGAACAGAGCACGTGCAACACATAGCTCACAAAGCCTGTGTGCTGAACAGTCACAGCCCGTACGGCTAAACAACACACCTGCTACAGTTGTAATAGGTACCTCTATCGTCACGTACACTGTGGTCCCGCTCACCAGGCTGAACAAGGAGACGGTCATGGTGAGATGCCCATTGGGCACTATGATCCACCACATAACCCAAGCATACAGGTCACTCCAAGGCATGTACAAATATGACTCAGTCATTGTCCGTGCCAGTGTGAATGACCTGTGATGTACCTCCCTGGACTACATGATAGGGGACATAGAGGGGCTCTCTGAGCATGTGGCACAGACTGGTATGACCCTGACCTTGAGTAGCATCTTACCCTCACTAAGACTGCTGCCACAATATGTAGACAGGATGATCAATTTCTACAATTGGCTTATGTTTCGGTGACATTCAAAGGGGATCCAATGCCTGTCAGCGTGGGATTACATGCTAGACAAGCAACGATGCTTTGCTAGGGACAGCTTGCACCTGTCACCCATGGGCTGTTGTATATTGGCAAAGATTCTTGCTACACACATAGTGCCTTTTTATGCAAGGCTCAAATTACGTAGCCACCTACACAGGTATCACATGGGATAGGACACTAATAGTAATGCTACTCAACGTCAGCAGTGTAAACCTCAAGATGCATGCACTGGAAACTGTCCTTAGCATGGAGAACAGCAATATATGTGCAGTAACAGAATCTTGGTACAAGGCTCCCAGGTGCACCCCATCACTGCCAGGTCATACCTCATACCATGCTTGTCGTCCCCTAAACATGCACCAAACCAGAACAGGGGGGAAGTATCCAAAGGCACCACAGATACACACACCTCCAGGTTGGTGGCACAGCACAAAGCATCAGAGCTTATCCATGTGCAACTAACAGTGGGTTAGACTGCCTTCAGGTTCTTAGCCTGGCACGCACCACCCTCCCATACCCAGGAAACCCATTTGGCCTTCCTGACAACACTGGGAATATGATGGTCTCTACAAACAGCATTATATGGGTGGACTGCAAATACCCAAACATAGAGTGTGAGCATTACTCTAGCTCCAAGACCCTAGCTGAAAGTTTCCTAGCATTTATTCACTGAATTGCTATGGAACAACTTGTTACCACTCCCACAAGAGGTGAAAACATGCTACACCTGTTCATCAACAACATGTGGACTATATGCTCCAGACCAGACGTGTATCCCTCGCTGGTAGGATGACACCATATACAACTCACACTGTATATTCACATACCACATGCAGCCCCTGCACAGAACACCACAGTCATAAAGTTGTCTAATGCAAATTCCATGTATTCACATGAGGCAGGCTTCAGACATGGGAACTATTGAAGGTCACAGGTACATATGTGTATGTGGCACACACATACATCATGTGTGCATTGACATTACTGATATAATCTATGTCGTGCAATATTGGGAACAACACCCCACACACATGGACAAACTGTGTGACAAAAGCACACATGGCGTTTGTAGGATACAAATTCCTACCTAACTGTGTTATGACACTTGTGAGAGACGCAGTAGCAGAGCGTGCTATTTGCATTACTGGGAGGCTTGCTTTCTCCTGCTGTACTTATAGGGTGGTGACATCATCAGTGTTTAGACAGTGGAATATGCAGCATGTGGTGTGTTGTACTAGTTGCCAAAAGGGACATTTCTCTTACACATAGAATTGCACACACCCTACCCCCCCCCCCACATTCACACATACACACACACACACACTGAGCACTTGCAGGATTCAAACCCCTACCTAACTATGTTATGACACTTGTGAGAGACTCAGTAGCGGAGCGCACTATTTGCATTACTGGGAGGCTTGTACTTATAGGGTGCTGACATCATCAGCGTTTAGACAGTGGAATATGCAGCATGTTGTGTGTTGTACTAGTTGCCAAAAGGAACATTTCTCTTATACATAGAATTGCACACACCCTACTCCCCCCCCACCTTCACACATACACTGAGAACGTGTAGGATTCAAACCCCTACCTAACTATGTTATGACACTTGTGAGAGATGCAGTAGCAGAGTGCGCTATTTGCATTACTGGGAGGCTTGCTTTCTCCTGCTGTACTTATAGGGTGCTGACATCATCAGTGTTTAGACAGTGGAATATGCAGCATGTGGTGTGTTGTACTAGTTGCCAAAAGGGACATTTCTCTTACACATAGAATTGCACACACCCTACTCCCCTCCCACATTCACACTAAGCATTTGCAGGATTCAAACCCCTACCTAACTATGTTATGACACTTGTGGGAGACGCAGTAGCTGAGCGCGCTATTCAAATTACTGGGTATCATTTGTGCTCATGACATATGTATAGTGTGCTGACATCATTATTTATGAAGAGGTATGTACATCTGTTACTATCCATCAGTAAGGGGGAGAGCATATATATGCATTAACTTTGCAGAGGCACAGTGGCCTACTGCACTGTGGAGGCAGACGCCAAATACACTGTGGATAGCCTTCTGTATTCCCTAGGGACAACAGCCTAGTATTGAACTCTACGGTCATATGTTTACCTGTCAGATGCAAGTATCTGTTGCTCATAAACTGTTTGTGGGTCTTTATTGCCATAGCTTTCCCTATCTCTATGAACAACTTGTGTACTGTGGCAGATGTTTGCATATGAGTGGGATCCACTACTTTACTTATGTCTCTGTTGTAATTTCACTGTGTGCACTGGGCAGATTTCTGTATTGTGGGAGGTTCCTGTATTAACACATACAAATGCCAGATATGTGTGTGCAACTGCTGAACTGTGACATGGCCTAAGTGTGTGAGCATGCCCAGTTCACAGTTTATATGGCTTCTTGACTGACACGTCTCATTTATCTAAGTGTGCCAGCATGCCCAGTGTGAACTTTCCATATGTTGAGATCTGTGGTCCACCACATTTGTGTTTGTGTGTGGACTTCATCTATATTTCACATGTACAGTTGAGTGTTGGATGTCAGGTTGTGTTCTTACTGCCCAACTGCTTTGTGTCTGAACCGAACAGGCATTATGCTATGCCTGCAGGGTTGCCATGGGATAGTTTGCATACAGTTGTCAACATCCTTTCATACTGACCAAACAGTGTATTGTCGTATAGTGTACTGGTTCAGTACTTTCACTGTGGTAGACAGTATCATCGGTTTCAGTCCTATCACTGCTTGTAATATTTATAGTGAGCACACCAGACTGGTTAAGGGCCAGTTGTGCAGATATGACCTTGTTGCTTTTTGTTCAGATATGGACAACATAGAACAAGATTGTCTGACATTGTTAATGTATTCCACAACTTGTGTGGACAGTAACAAACAATGGCCATGTGCCCTAGGCCATTTGTAATGCTAGTCAGAGAGTGTTTGTCCTTCAACACACATATTTACTGGTGTTTGCCATGACATATTTCAAGGTTAGTGTGCTGTGCCTCTGTCTACCCGTGACATACAGGTGATATCCAGGGTACACCTACCATCTCCCATCCAGTCATCATGATTCCTCTGGATGACAGTCAATGAGGGACTCCCTGGATAACCTATACTGGGAGTTTAGTCATGAGTGGAGTGAGCTTCTGGGTTATGGACCACTCAGTACAGCATGTCCTGTTTATGTCTGTGCTGGGGTTCAGGCCTGTCATGTGCATAGGTCACCAGCATTCAGATTTTACATGGTGCCAAATGTCCATTGATTCCAGCTTGGTCATGGCTTTATACATCAGGCACAGATCACCTCTAGCCAGGCAGTATGGCACTGTGTGGAGCTGCAGTTTGTTTAATCAGGCAACACATGGCATCTGTTACAGCTTTGAGATCCTCCTGGTGGGGTATTTGTGGGGTCTTCCCAGTTGATGCTGGTGTCTGCTAAG
Source organism: Protopterus annectens (assembly GCF_019279795.1). Taxonomy (NCBI): domain Eukaryota; kingdom Metazoa; phylum Chordata; order Ceratodontiformes; family Protopteridae; genus Protopterus; species Protopterus annectens. Next base: position 345,698,410 of record NC_056725.1, on the reverse strand, counting down.
GTACATCCCACAAGGGCCATTGCACGCAATTGTGAGGCTGCTGATGGATGACTGGAGAGGCACAATGACCTACCCTGACCTAGCTGTGCTTACCTTCATGATTAGGTGGGTATATGGTATGTTTCTGTAACCAATACAGACACATGGTTGTCACATGCAGGATATCTATCACCTTGTGTCCCCAGGTCTGTTATTGCTCCTGATGTACTTAATGGGTTAACACCTATGTGGTAATTTGTGGCCACGTACTGTGTTTCCACAGGGGATGACTATACACTATTCTGCATTTTGCTTGTTGACATGGCTGTGGCACCACTTGTCTGTTTCTATGTGTGCCTTTTGTAGGATGCTTGTGTCAGCTGGAGGGTCTGATATGGTGGGCAGTTTGTAGTCATCTGCAAACCTGTTCAGACACAGTCCTTCCATGTTGGCCTGTACCTATGTGACATATATACCATACAAGAGAGGTCCCAGGACCGTGCCTTGTGGGATGCCAGTTGTACCTGGTTTGTAGTCTGACATGGCTGCAGCATTTCTGACCAGGTCAGTTCTGTCCTTGAGCTGGTTTGCAACCCATCTACTTGGATAGGGGTTTATAGTTAGGCTGGTGAGCTTATCTGTACTGAACAACTGGGGTATTGTATGGAAGGGTTTAGCAAGGTCCAGATAGGCTGTGTGAACCACATTCCCCTCATCAATGGCCTTGGTGCATGTTTCACATGAGTCAGACATGTTTAAGGGGTAGGATCTTTCCTATGAAAGCCACACTGGGTAGGGTCCAATGTCTGTAGGTACCCAATCTTGTTATTCCTGGGGTCCATGATCATCCTCTCCATTACTTTGCCGACCAAGATAGTCAGGGTTGAGGGGTGATAGTTTGCAGTCTCCATTCAGGCACCACCTTTGTGGTGAGGGATCACTGTTGCTGTACACTACTCTTTGGGTACATATCATGTGGTAAGACTGAGAGTGAGCAGTAGTGCTATTTGGTGTTCCATTCTTCTTACAGTTCTTGTTGGACACAACCTAGGACACCACCTGGTACCATTGATGCTGTGTGGTTTGCTTTGTAGATGCTGGCTGTTACCTCAGCATCTGCAATGTCAGGGGGCCAGCACTCTGCTGGGATAGATATTTGGCAGTTTGGTGCTGGTGGGGAGTTTGCAAAGAATCTGTTAGGTTGGATGTTGGCAATGTGTGTGGGTTTGGTGTATTGTTTGTGATATTTGAGTAATGCAGAGCATATCTGTGGATTATCACCATGGTTCCTACCATCAGTTAGGACAACTGTGTGATTATCCTTTGTGTCCTGCACAATTTGTATCATCATAGGTTCATAGTTTCATACTAGGCTATCTGCCCTGGCCATGTTTGAGCCTAGACAGACTGTGTGTGGCTTTCGACACCCCTTGCAATGTGCATATTATGCCCATTTAGGGTTTACTTTACTAGATGTGACACAGAGATGCCCCCCAGTGTACACCTACTATCTCCCATGCACTTGACCGGATTTCTCTTGTTGAGTATGAGTGTGGAGCTCAGCCTATCATGGACTGGGATTCTGTTCCAGAGTGTAAGGAGCCTCTGGGTTATGAATCTGTCCTTCCAGCACATCCTATTTATCTATGAGTTGAGGTTCAGATATCTCACTGTGGTGTCTCTGCTGGATTTGGAGTTTCTTCAGTGGAGCATGCCCATTCATTCTGGATTGGACATGGCCTTGTACATCAGGCATACATCGCCTCTGACTGGGCAGTATGCATGTGAATTGGGCTGTGGTTTCTTCAGCCAGGCAGCAGATGACAAATGTTTGGACCCTTTATCCTCTTGGTGAGGTACGTTTGGGGTCTTTCTAACTGCTGCAGGTGTCAGTTAAGGTACATCCAAAATGGGGCATTGTTCTCAAGTATGGGCCTGATAAGAGAAGAGTATGGGGACACAGTGACCTCTATTGATCTACATGTGCATCCTTTCATGTTAAGGTGGGCAATATAGCAGGTCTTCCTGGCCACCTTGGCAATGTGAGTGTCACATGATGGGTTACTGTCCACTTGTGTCCCTAGGTCCCTGATTACTTCTTCCGTACATAATGGATTACCACCTATGTCATACTTTGTGTGTGCCTTGTTTGGTATGAGGTGAGACATTCATACTCTGCAGTGTCTTCAGGAAGGCTGACTGGGGTTCCTGGGTTTGGGAGGGTGGTCTGTAGCAGGCTGCAAACTGGGACGCAGTTTGAGCCACTGTTACTTGCCCATGGATAGTCCATACTGCTTCTTGCTGTGGTACCAACCTGGGGGTGTGGTTATCCTTGACAATTATTGATAGCCACACTCCTATTGTAGTTTGTTCCATGTTTTGGGGCTGTAAAGCATGGTATAAGGCATAACCTGGTAGTATTAGGGTGCTCTTCTGAGCCTTGACCCAGGTTTCTGTTACAGAACAGATATTACCATTCTCCATGCCGAGGTGGGTTTGGTCTGCATGCATCTTGCAGTTTAGACTTCTGGCATTGGGTAGCATTACATCCAGGTTGTTATCCCTTGTGCTACCTATGGTGGTGGGTTTGTGTTTCCAGCCTTACCTATTCAAGGCACAGTGGAGGTGACAACAGCCTTTGCCAGTATCCACACAGCCAGGTGTGCTGGGTGCGTGCCATCCCTAGCAGGTGGAGCATCATGTCTTGCTTGTCATGTCATCCCAGGCTGTCAGCCATTTGTTCCCCTTTGACTAACAGCAATACATCAGCCAATTATTGTACTTGATCTTGTTGTCTTCATAGTGTGGCATCATGCTTGGTGAGGGTGAGATGTTAGGCAGGGTCATCATGTTTGCATATACTAGATGGTGTTACATTGCTTAACACATGGCAATCATGCCTCAGGTGGTGCTGCAGGGCTGCCTATGTCGGATGCACATACTACACTCCCTGTACATGTTTGAAAGCAGGTTGTGTCATGTTAGGCGTCTTTTTTACTATATGAGTGAGTCAGAGAGGGGTATCATTCCCAGGGTTCCTACTGAGTCAGTGCATGTGCTATGCGTTGCCTCTTTGCCAAGGCCAGGGCATACTGGGCATGCCTCCTTCTGCCTACTGGGGCAGGCTCAGGTTGTTCCTCCTCCGAGTCATGCTCTGCCTGTGTTGGCCTTGGCAATGGTGGGGGGCTGTTTGTCCCGGCCCTATGCTGGTCCTGCTGCAGCTATTTTCGCAGTATCATATTATGTAGCATAGCACATACCATGACAATTTAGGTACTTGTAGTTGGTGAGTACTGCAAGGCTCCACCAGATGTGTTCAGGCACCGGAACCGTGACTTGAGCAGCCCAAACACATGCTCTATTACATTTTGTGTTTGTGCGTGTGCCTCATTATGGCGTTCTTGTTCAGGTGTGTGTGCATTTCTAATGGGTGTCATCAGCCACGGCTCCAGTGCATATCCAGCATCCCCCACTAAGTGACCATGTGGGATGTCCCCATTGGCAAATGTCTGGTACAGCTGCGTCAGATGCCAGATATGGAAATCATGGAAGCTTCCAGGGCAGCTAGCACACACATTCGTTATTATGCCCTGGGCATCACACACGACCTGGCAGTTGATGGAGGGGAAGCCCTTGTGGTTAATGTAGGCCCTACCCCGCTCACCAGCTGGTGCCTTGATGAGTATATGCGTGCAGTCTATTGCACCCACTACCTCAGGGCATTCCGCTATTTGCTGGAAGAGTCGCATATTGCTGGCCAAGGAATTGGGGAAATATACATGATCTCCGACATGTGCCGACATGACATCCAGGAACTGGTGCAGTACCCTGGATGCTGATGCCTGTGAGATCCCCATCATATCACCATTTGGTCTCTGGAAGGTACCTGTTGCTAGTATTCTTAGGCCAACACATACCTTGGTTTCCACTGGGATGGGTTCCCATCTGTTGGTTCTGTGTGTGAGGCGTGGCCTGCACAGCTCAACAATTTGCTGCAGGACGTCTCTGTCCACTCTATAGCGCTCCACTATCTCCAGCTCATGTAACCCCTGGTAGGTGACCCTGGGCCTGTACACTCTTCTCCGTCTCCTCACTGTGGGTTGTCTGGCAGTATTTGCATTGTCACCACCCTCAGCAAGCCTCCTATGTCTCCTTATAACAGCTATGGCAGCCCCTAGCATGTTTGGTCTGAGTGCAGCTTTTTCAGTTTTCACTTCTAATAGCTTACTCCTGTCTTGCAGTGTCTCTTGAGAGAAACATACTGCAATGCTGTTTGCAGTGTTTTAAGTGCTGGGCTGGGCTAGTAGTCTGCCTGTGTAATTGCCTGCTTCTAATTGTTTTCACCTACTAGCTCTACCAGTATTCCCTGCTAGCTTCCTACTATTTCTTCTGCTTCCTTTTTCCTCTCTGTTTCCTCAGGGGGGAGCAGCGCGCATACCAGCGAAAACACGCTCACAGTGGATACCACGTGCGCACACATGCTTACATGGACTAGAATCTGCTTATTCGGTTATAACGCGTGCACACCAGCGCAAACATGTTTACAGATCTTTAAACAGGCTCCTACATGCTTACTCTGCCTTACACGCGCGCACTCTGTCTTACTTGCACCTCTCAGTGAGCACATGCGTGCATGCACGCACAGCAAGAAACTTTGGTGTTAGCCACAGTGTACACCTTCCATTTCTTGACTTTCCCATGCTTATCTGTTGACACTTCTCTTTCTATGCTGTGTGACTGATATCTTTCACATACCACTTTGCTCCAATGAGCTTGATTTATTTCTAACATTCCCCCCTGTGATGTCACCTATCTCCTATTCTGTTACTCCCCCTTATCTAACTCTTACACTACACGGAATGTGCTCATTTGCTATGTGACAGTGAGATTCACTATCCTACCACTCATTTACATAGGATTGCCTACTAATGCTTAGTTACGTGTCTTACACTCAGCTTCCCCCCTTAGCAACCACTAAACGGTGGCCATGTTGTTTTCGATCTGCTAGTCCCTGCATTGTAAATCCATGCATTGCATAAAACCCACATTTGTGGGTTTAAAACCTTTATTTTTATGTTTTATATAGCGCAGCCCGTTTGCGTGGGGCTGCGCTGCGTTTAAACATCGCCAATCATGGAAAAAAAAAATTTTTTCATGTTTGCATCGGGTTACTGTGCCAATGGCCACATATTTGGCCATTGGCATGATGCCTGACACATATGCACACTTTATTTGGAGCTGACATGGCTCCATTGTGTTATTTGCAGAAACGTACTCAGTTGTCAACTGAGTACATTTCTGCACCTAACACGACTCTTACACGGGCTGGTTTCAGATTTGTGGATCGCTAATCTACCTCATTTGCATGCCTTTCGGCTGCAAGTGAGGTAATTAGCATATCCACATCCTGCCCGTGTAAGAGACGTTTTAGCTGGTCTCTTACACGGTATTTCGGGCTGTTCCTGGATCGCTATGGCTGCATGGAGTCTTACACGACTCTTAGACTCCATGCAAGCCATCGTGAATCCTGCCCTCAGTTTCCATAATAAAATTTTATTTTGATATTCCTTTATCTGTTCATTCATAATCCCCTTAAATCTTTTTCTTATTTCCTTTTTTCCCAAAAACATTGATATTTGTAATACAATATGGATTCTGTCAGACTTTTACATTGCTTCATATACCCTGCTAAGACTCTATATAAATTTAATGATGCAGCATGTATGATAAAGTTTATCAGACCCAATCCTCCCTGTTGTTCTCCCATGTACAAAACACCTCTTTTGACTGGGTTCAGTGTTGATCCCTATATGAAAGCAAATATGATATCTCTTTTTCATATTGTGATGGTATCATATATGTATTGGATATATATGTTATTTTACCTATTATGATAGAATGTATTAAATACACTTTTTTTTATGATAATTTATATGAATTCCAAAAAGTACATATATATTTTATTTTATGCCTTAATTCATCTCATTGCTTCCTTTTGACAACTGTTGAACCAAACTCTATTCCTAATAAATCTATGGATTCTTCATTACATTTTATATCTCCAAAATTTACTTTAAATCCAAAATCCTTACTTTTCTGATCATTAACACTTAAACCAATCTTCTTTAACATTTTATTTATTTTTTTACTTATTTCTTCCATCCCTTCTTTGTTTCCTATTATTAACACAACATCATCTGCATATGTATACATTATAGGTAATAGTATTTTATTCACTATCTTATATCCTGTGTTATATGTCATTTGATTGACCTTTATCACTATTATGTTCATAACTAGAGCAAAAATGATACTGCTCATGGTCATCCCTGTCTTATTCCACATCCTATTTTTATTTCTTCACTTATCCATCTATTCACATTTAATTTAACATTATTTCTTTCATACACTTACTTGATTACTTGTATTATTTGTTGCTTATATTATATGTCGCTAACATATCCCATAGTGATCATTATTGTATTTTATCAAATGCCTTGCTTAAGTCTCCTGTTATAATCTTATATTACCTCCTTCATCAACCATAATAAGTCTTGCACTTTCTTTTCCCCTTCTCCCAAATACGTATCAAGTAGCTTATCTATTTTATTTGTTAATCGCTTTGTTATAATTCTCATGAATAATTTGTAGTCCGTTATGTTTAATACTATTATCCTCTAGTTCTTTATATCATCTCTTTCTCCCCTTTTCCATATAAATATTATTATAACAATACATAGTTCATTATCTATCATTCCTAAACATAACCATTCATTTAAAACTCTTATAAATAAAGGTTTCTGCCAATTTTCCATATTCTTATACATATGATGTTCAATACCATCTAAGCCTGTAGTCATATTCCTAATAATTTCTTTTAGTATTTCATCTAATTCTTTCAAAGTTATACTTTGTTCCAATGTTTCATTGTCTTTTTCATTTAATTTATTAAGGTCATACTTTTTATTTCTTTTTATATTTTTTTAACAAAAGATTGCACTATGTATCCTTTAATTATTTCACATATTCCTTCTTATATCATTACTCTATTTCCTTTTTCATTTCTCAATTCTCTTATTACTTTTTTATTTTCTTTCATTAATTTATTTAGATATGGTGCTACTTCTTTTTTTCCCTTGTAGAAAACATCTTTGTATAACAAATTATTAGTCTTTTCTTGATTTGTTTCATATAATTACTTTTACTTTTCATAAAAAGTCCTTTTATCTTGGATTTAATCTCGCTCACACTAAACTACTTGGAGTCGAGATTGACAATAACTTGAGATTCGATACACACATTGCCCATACCATTAAGAAAGTACATAAAAAATAGGCACTCTATAGAAACAGACACTATCTTACCAAGTACACAAAGACAACCATAGCACACACTCATCTCATCTCCACACTTCTCTATGCTTCCCCTAGTCTTACTAATCTCAGAAAGACTGATCTATCCAATCTAGAATCATGTTACAACAAAATTGCTAGATTTCCTCATATAAAACACACCAATTCATAACTTTAAAGCAGCTCAAATGGTTAGAATTTCCACAACTCTTACATTTCAACCAACTTACACTAGCTCATAAAATTCTCCATCTTCCAGAGAAAACCCCTTCATTGCAAAACCTACTTCTACCATAGTCTAGCAAAAGGTCTCTGTGATCTACCAATACATTCCTTCTTAAAATAACAAAAGCCAATAATACATCAGGGGAATCACTCTACTCCAACTACTTGTCCAAAATATGGAACTCACTACCTGCACACATATCCTCCATTTCTTCCTTAACATAGTTTAAAAAGTTACTAAAAACTCATTTCAGTGCTGCTTGGCTGTGTTCCTGTTCTACTCCAAGATAGTCTCCACCTGCACAATACTCAGATAGCAGCCGTCCTTCATTTTTATTTTCTTATGTAATTATTCCATGTTTTATTCTATATGTGACTTCTTTATTCAACTTTAAGTATATAAAATATTTAAATATGTAGATTCTAGAATATGATGTATTTTCAGTTACCAATATTATCATTATTTTTCTATTTTTTCTGTTTGCATATTGTTTAAAATCTATCGTGCACTGTTAGTTCAATTACTTGTGGAGCTTTTCTCCCCGGGCCTCCACTGAAAAGGTACATGTGTCCAGTGGACTTTCCCGGTTAATAAAAATAAAATAAAATTAAACTAAATAAATAAAATAAGTAGTTCTCTAAATATAACTTGACTTAATGTTTTGAATTCCGTTTTTTCTTTTTTTCCTCTTATTCAGTAAATCTTCCAAGAAACATTACTTTTCTTTAAAACTTATCCACCAACTTGTCCAGTTTTTATAAAACCTTCTCATACCTATATGATCTTTCCATAATTTATTTATCTCTTTCCTATCATCTTGTTTTTTTATTTTTTGCTGCTTATTCTTACAATGTATTTTTTCTTTGTCTCCTTCTCCTCTTCAGTTTTCTTCTGCCCTTCTTTTACCTTCTGTGCATATGATTTTCTTCCTATTGCTTCCTTCACTGTCTCCTCCCCTTGTGTTTTCTCCATCAGTTCTCCCCAGGATGCTGCTTATCACTTTCTGGGTCACTTTGATTGATGAGATCCTTTAGATAATCATCCCGCAATCCTCCAGACTGGAGGATTGTAATAATATAATCCTGCTGGCTCTCAGTATCTCCCTCAAATAACTTCTTTTGAAAAACAACTTCTGAATCCATTTCCACCTCTCTCGCACTCTCCATAACATCATGTCCCTTTACTTACACCTTCTCCTCTGGTCTGAATGAGTTCTCCACCTCAACAACATTTGTTACAATTTTCATCGTTTCTAAATTCAAAACACCATTCTCCTTACTATCTCCATGCTCTCCACTTGTTGCCATATTCTCCCCTGTTTCTCTGAGCTGCCTATGTGCCTGGAATGGAAACAGGAAGATAGATGTGCCACACTCAAACGTGTCCCCTATGCCAAAGAGTAGGGGAAGTTCCTCAATGCCCTGAACAAATATCCCCTAGCTGGGTCTCTCCTGAAAAGAGACCGGTAACCTAGCTTAGTGGGACTAACCTGATAAAAAAGAATAAATAAATAAATTGGAATGTGTGTCCTAGTATATCCCAAGGCAGTGTTGGCCTGTTACCTTTAAATACTGGATTTCTGAATTGCTCAGGGGTGCACCTCCCATTTATCTTCACATTACTTGTGTATTGGCAGTCTGTGCTTTTGATGAGTACTTTAAACTTGTTAAAACACTGAACATTCACAGTCAATTTTCCTGCTTCCATTATTACCACAAAGAATTCTTTAGTTAGCTATTGCAGCCCTGGAAGTATAAGAAAAATGTTGCATTTGCCTTCAGCATTTAGTGTTTCTGCCATTGTCACAGTTAATTAACTTCTTCAGGTTTAGATCCTTCAGCAATCAATGTTCCATCTTCTCTTCCAGAGTGTGATGAACCTCTCTGCAGCTGTTGGGGTTTATGTTGTACAGATTTGGCTTATTAAGCACAATGATTATGGAAATGAGGGTTCAACTCAGGAATGTCTCCCAATCACTCACTGCTGCCTAGAGTCAGGTCTCATGAAGAGATTTATATGGCATTATTTACATGCCTAAGCACCTCTAATGCTCATTGGGAGTGTGTGGTTGTCTTCATATCAACAGAAAGAAAATTCGGAGTAAAAAGAAGAGCAATCATCTTCTTACTACACTTTCTTTTGTTTACTGATCTAGTTTCATTTTGGTAACTGCTGTTTGTTTTGGTTCATATCAACAGGAGATTTTTCTGCAATTCCCTGTTCAGCCTGCTAAGAATGGAGTTAGTAAAAAGCAATCCCTCTGTACTATTTGAACTACATGGTGTAAGGCACAACTATGGTTGTCATATTTCACATCTTCCATTGACGGTCCATTTTGAATCCTGCCACTGGTTTCACTACTAAATTGCTTTATATTGCATGTCAGTTCTCAGAAGGGTAAGCAGGTATGACCATAACATATCAGTCATGATTGTTTGTTTCAAGACTTCCTTCCGCTTTTGTGTAACTTCCCTCCCTTGTTTGTTGCCTGAGCCATTCCATCACCATTGCCTTCCTTCTGTTTGTTTCATGTGCCCTAATCCACTGTCCTCTGCCTCCTTCATTGTGTCAGCACCTCCACTGTCAATTGTCTGCCTTCTATGTTTCTGCATTTGTGCCCGCTATCTACCCTAATCCTTTTACTTTTCCTTCAACTTTCTTATTTCTTCCCCATCTTATCTTTTCAGTATTTAAAAAATGGGCACCTGTTCCACAAAAGAATTATTACTCTTCCTTTTTCTCTTCATCCTATTAATTCCATAACTGTTTCTTTTATGTGCTTCCCCCTGCTTGCTTTCCCCTTTCCTACTGTCCTATACTCTCATTCCACCCTTAAGTCAAAATATAGATTTAACACATGCAGTGAGAGCTTTGAGGCTTAGAGTTGCCTATATCATCCTAACACTCATGCTCTCGTGTGAACATGCTTAGTTGTGACAACCCATACACATGTGCCACGATCACAACATTTTTTAATTGTATTACTCAGCTGCCAAAGATGACCACTTTCCAAAACCCTGCTTGAGACTTGAATGGACTTCTTAATCAGCTGCTGTTTTCACTTGACTTTTTAACTTTAATTGTTAATGAGATCAGTGCCAAATCAGGCCTGGAAGGTAAACAGTGACTACCTCAGCACAATCAGGGAGGCCATGTTCTTGAATCTTGGGGAGGAATTTGAAGTTATTATCTAAATACTGGCAGATAAATGAAGCAATAATAGGATATTTGAACATCCGAAACATAGTTGTTCACTGATATGTACTCCAGTTAACATATCCTTAGAAATGTTCAAATGATAATCATATTGGTTCCATCTCCAAGCTGGTTTGGTTCCTTGTATGCGTGTTGCCTTTATTCATTTGGATTTTTAGGGTGATTGTACTATATTATAGTACTATTCTAATATGCATTTATATTTTGTGGTGTTTTATTGTTGTATACTGTATTTTTATGTTTCGTTTTCTTTAGTCTGAGTGATTCTATTTTCTGTTTCTGTGTGGGCTACTGGTCTTTCCCACAAACTCACATTATTCCTTTCTTATCCCAGACTGCATTACTTTATTTTTTATTTGTGCATTGTTTTCACTTTCATCAGGTGGTTATTTTTTTTACCTTTATATGTGTGGTTTACTGCTCCTGATTAGGTAATGCACATAAATGTGAATTATTAGTGATTTTAGAATTGGAAATTCTATGTAATTTAAATCACATACCTGATTTCTGTCAAATTCTTGTTTTCATTTTTGTGCAGATTTAGTTACATATTTATGTTTTTGTATTTATGTTGTTTATTTTTTGTCATGCTTGGATTTCATTCTTTCACAGTTTCATAGTTAATTACTAGGTTAGCTGTGCCATGGGTATTTTAAACCTAACTAGTTTCCTTCACAAAGATGAGAATCAAACACTCAACATTGGGACTGTGAGGTAAACACTTTAGCCATTATACCAACTCCCACCCTCCATCTCTATTTAATGAATTTTCAGGATGGGGGCATTTTTTAAGTGAGCGCTCTCTGTGGTTGGCTTACTGATATCTTACTGGACTTTGTCTTTCTGTAAAGGATTTATTTTTGAAGATTTCTGGAGAAATAAATTTACAGTTCTAGTATGACCATTTTCTAATGAAATGAAAGTATTGCTTGATAACATTTTAATATTACTGAAGAGTTATGACCCAGAAAAGTGCAATATGGAGTCTTCAGATATTTTTTCATGCATTTATGCTGTTTGCTTGTTAGTCTTAGAAGATTAAATACCTTCTATTTATTTCTATATTGTTTCATTTTGTGTGCTTTAATCCTGTACCAAAAATGTATGTAATTTTGTGTTTATATATATATATATATATATATATATATATATATGTATGTGTATATATATATATATATATATATATATATATATATATATATATATATATATATATATATCCACATATATATGGGTCCCCTTCACATGGTTGACTTTTCAGAAAGTCGACTTTCATATGGCCGAGACCATATGATCAACTTTTGAAAAGCCGACCATGGGGAACTGCTATCTCCATACAGTGCAGAATGGGAATATTTCCCTCTTTCCCTCCCTTCTATGGAAAGGCACATTGTCCTGAGGTGCTTGCAGCAATAGATTAGACCTATTTTGCTATTAGGGCCCACTCTTGACAATTGGGTGGGGTTGGTGGGGTGGTGGTACTGGAACTGGAATGGCTACCATTCTATGAATTGCCAAATAGTGTGTGATGCATGGGGGTGCCTCACTGATGTTTAGCCCAGCATCATGGCATTTATTTCAATTTCCATATTTGGCACACAACCTCACTGTTCCACCTCTTCCTGCAAATTAGGATTCCTCATGGTCACCTGGTTGGTTAGTGTGGGCTATTAATGCTATTTCTTTCAATAGTCATTCCTTTAGTTGTAGAGTGGCATAGGTAGTACTGAAAATGTATTTTAATTTGCGCTGCTTCTATGCTGTGCTGGATCCAAAGTCTTCTTAAGACACACAGTCTTGTTGTGCTGTTTACAGCTGAATCAGAGACACAGAGCTTCCATCTTTAGTCTGTTTAAAGCACCGAGCCTTTCAAATTGCACGCTGATAAAGAAATATATATTTGCAGCTATAAGCACAGTTACAGATAACTTATTGTTATAACAAATGAAACGTACTCTTTCTGTCAGATTGTAGTATATATTTACAAAGTTTTCCTTCATTACAGATATGAATGATGACTTCTACAAACTACCTCTCTCTGTCCTTCTCTCACATAACTGAACTACTACAATTGTTATATAGAGTGCTAGTCATGCACATACATTTTGTTATTTCCTCTTGGTATATTTTTTGGCCTTCTGTGGGAAGTCAAATGATGTCTGTTTTTAGACTTTTCTATTGTCCTGTCAGCAGTTCTGCTGATGTGAAAATGCACAAATGCATGCAATCGGAATAACAGAAGTATGAAAGGAAATATCTGTTCTGTTCCTATTGAAAAAACATCACGTATTGCTGAGTTTATAAAAAAGGATGTCTGTTAATAGATATTTGTGCTGCAAACATGAAAAAATCATGTAATACTTGCTTTCCAATATTGCTCTGTTAGGCTTTTTCTGATGCTGTGAAGAGAAGCCTGTCTGTTATACATATAGTATGAATGCCCATTTTACATTGCTAAACTCTATACATATATTCAAGCAAACTTTTTATTCTATACTTTATCTTTCAGCATATTTACAACAGAATTAATTTCAGCCTTATATTCATAATCTCTAACAAGTATCACCATCCCTGTTCTGTTAAGCATCTCCTCACTGTTTTATTTTACATGTGACATAGGTTATCTATGCAAATCTTGACTAATTTGCTGATGAACACTTTAGCACTACTTTAACCCTGCCCTGTCCCAGACACACATAGTCACTAAGTGAGTGGCCTGCTCAAAGTCCATTGCTCTTGCCTGGATGAGTCTAAGGGGCACATCAATAACCCTTCTGCTGGTCTATGCAGGATGTTTACCACCTGCTGCATTCTTTACAAAATGACCATGCGTTGGTCTGGTCTGCAACTGCCACAACCAGTCAACAACAGTGGAAATTAAGCTGACTATATTGTCTTTTGCACTAGTGATGATAACATCAGACTCACATTTAATAAATGGCTGTGCTGACAAAGAGGCCATGATATTTGCTTCACAACAGTGCAAAGCTATTCATGTACTACTTGATATCTGCAGTGTTACTCCTGGACTCTTCTGAGGGGTGCATGGTCAACTTTCATTGCACATCAGGCATTTTCCACATAACAAGATTTTCTTCTTCATAATGTATTAGCAGTCATCATTTGTATCCTGAGGGTCAGTGGCACAAGTGCTAGTTACACTGGCATACGTGGATTGAAAAAAAATGTGTTTTTTCCATTGCTATTGTCTATTTACTGTTTTTCAGGTGCAAGTAAAAACACAGCACTGGCCCTATCTGAAAAATTATTTCAGGTGAGTACCTTCTGTGATAATGATGTTGAAACATTCACTTATATTTGGAGAGCATCATACATAATGTTCCCTAAGTGTCATACACAATGTTCGATAGATGGTGAGCAAATGCTGGCATGTGAGCTTGACACCAAATTACTCTGATGATGGAATCTACAGGATGCAGGGCATCTTCTTGACTTTGACCTAACAGTGCTGTGGGACCACAGTCTTGACTGAGAGGGTCCACCACACGTAAAAGTCTGATGAAGCCTTTCTGAGCTTGCCACTTTCTTTCAAAGGAATTCCAGATTTGGACTTCAGCTTCATCCAGAGCTAAGAGATTATTTATCAGGATGCTTACATTTGAACTCTAACTCTGACAGGAAGTAATGAACAAACTCTGAACACTTGAAATGGGATATTTGTCCAAACAAAAGACTGTACTATGTATATTTTTTGGTGCTGCCTTATTCCAAGACAGTCTTTGGGCATTATGCAAGTACAAATATTCATTTATTTTGAACATGCAACAGCAGAGAGTTCAGTTAGTCCCTGCCTTACCCTGAAGAGTGCACTGGACCTTTTTGACAGATAGTAGATGTCTGGAAATCATTGCTTGAGTGTTTCCTACTAATGCTAAATGCCCTTAAAAGTCATAGGTACATAGAACAGAGTAAGACATCAATTAGTGGTAGTACCAGACCTGGACAGCAATTGGAAGGTAGTGTTTTACTAATTACCATTTGTCTGTTTGAACTTGTTTATTTTGTACTCTTTTGTGCAATTGTATATCTGCATATGTATTTAATTTTCAAAGTGCATTGCCTACTTTTAATAATTTTAACAGTTTCATTATTCTACTTCAATAGCTTGTGGATGGCGGTTTATTAATTAGTTTAAAGGTACATGTGCACTTGTGCATTATTAAGTGTTGACATCTGCAATTAAAGACTGACTGCTTTAGCCTTAACTACCAAGAGTTATATTATGCTTGGCTTGCATTATGACTGGACCGTAATTGTGTGTGTGGTATGTGAGACCAATCTGGCTGTTAGTAGCATTTGATTATAAAAACAGGAAACAGGTCCTGGCAATAGAAAAATAACAATTATCTTGTTAAACACAATATATGTATATCACTGTGTGTGTGTGTGTGTGTGTGTGTGTGTGTGTGTGTGTGTGTGTGTGTGTGTGTGTGTGTGTGTGTACAAAACTCCATAAAACAACAGCAGGACTACCCTTCTTCCTTTCCCTTTGTCCTGTAAGAAAAAATATTTCACACCAGTAATCTGTATATGTGCAAATTGTTACAGAGATTGGTGCTAAAGATGAGATGGGATGAAAAGGTTACACAACTGAATTTGTGCTGAAACCTCAGGCTCACTTTATTGTAAACACTCCTTTAAAACCAGGGAACAGATAATATGCTGGTTTTGAACCAATTGTTACTAAAAAGGTAGCACAGTGTGTGTGACTCCAGACCTCTGCAGACTAAAAATTCTCCTACACAGTACTTTAGGTTCCAAAAAAGCACATAACTCAAGACAGTTTTAGGATTTTGGAAGACATGCACGTTTCTTCAAATAAAGAAATTCAAGATGGCAACTTTAACTGTAGTACCTTTCATAAAGGAAGGAACCCATGGATACTCAAGGCATGAAAGGTACTTATTTACAGATTACACTAAGTCCTTTCCACAGAAGCTATTTCAATTTCAAACACATTTAGCAGTTTTTAGTTTTGCATGTTGGACTATCCACTACCCTAATAATATTTAGCTCCTGTATTTACACATCTCAGGAAACAGACTCTAACTATTATTTTTTTATCTAGATGATTTCCCTCTAGTAGCTCAGTCTCAGGAATGGTTGTAGTAATACAACAGTATAGTGGTCTTGTTCATGCAGTCTTAATGTGAAACAATAAAATATGAAAAGCCATCAATAAACAAAGCAAATTCAGTGATGGTTTGGGGGGAGGCACAGATCTTCTTCAAATAAAAACATTTCTTCCCAAAGAGAAGCAGTGTGGAACACAAGCTATAATAACAGACAGTTCACTGCAGTTGATTCTTACAATCAGATGTGCCTAAGAACATGCATTTTTTTAGTTTCCCATGCAAAACATCACAGGAGAAAAACGTTCTGGGTTCTCAGAAACACACTGGATCCATGTTCAGATTCCTTATGGAATTACAGTTCTTGACAACAGGTTCTTCAGACTATTCTTGGGGATACCACTTCAACATTCACACTGCTCGGGGAACTAGTTTTAGAAGGAATTGTCTGCTAACATCAGTCTGAAGAAATTAAAGCAGTGCATGAGGTACTTATAAGACAGATCTATTTTTCTGCAGCCATCTCTGAAGTGAAGGGCAATATAAAAGTAACATGCTTGTAATGACCAGTACAGAGGGACAGTGTATATCCAGATATGAGCAGATGCTTATGATTTAGCAGTAGTATTGCACCTTTATATTACTCTTCTCGGGACCTGAAACATTTTTATTTATTTTATTTATTTTTTATTTAACATTTGTTTACCAGGAAAGTTCAGCTTGGAACGAAGCCACTTTTTAGCGGAGGCCTGGGGAGAAACGCTTCAGATGCATGTCTATGTAACATTCAGCAGAGTGCCCGGAGGAAACCTACACAAAATCAAATAGCAGAATCTGTGAACAGACAAATAATACAGGCACATGAATGGTAACTAGATTTACCAACTTCTGAGGCACCACTTGTATAGGTGAGGGGCATAACAGAAGCAGATATGGATCTCTTCACTACACATGTCAACAATCTAGTCCAAATATCTTGTTTCCTGTTTCATCATCCCACCATTTGGAAACAGATTTTATTTTTCATTCTTGTAAACTTGAAATCTACTATATACATTTCCACAGATCCTTCTGATTCAGAGAATATTCCTCAGGGCAAAACAGGATAGGGTTGACCTTATTCTTAAACCTCATTTCTCTACAAGTAAACTATGGCACTCTGTTTTTGACAAAGCTGACTAAACTTCTTCTAGATCTTTGACTCTGAACAAGTCACTGCTAACACAGATTCCAGACAAAGTGATGCATCCCTGTCTCAAAACCATAAGACTTTCAGCTTTCATGGTAGAATTTTAATTCCTAAAAGTAGTCCTTTCTCTGACCCTCAGTATTCTTGTAGAGGCTAATAGCTTAAATAGACAGAAGTCATATCTTCAAATTAAAAGGTTTCATTAATTACACTGCAGCAAATACAAAGGCCACTTCAATTGTTCTGTTGAAAAGGTCCTAGAATACATATGCTGTTTATCTAGTTTAGCTCAGCATCCTTTTCTACTGCTACTGTAAATTTTACATATTTTCCTCATAATGCAACAAATGTTTCAGCTAAAGTTTTTTTTTTAAATATGTTTTACTTGAGAAATGCAAGAAGATATATTTTTTCTCCCTGGGATTTGCAGCCCATGTTGAAGAAGTTAACTTACCACATCTTGAACATTGGAACAATAAACAATTTCAGGTCAGTGTCACTTAAGAAAGAAGGATTTCAGAAATACAGATATTTACATGGTCTTCTTGCTGTCTAATGTGCGTCTAAAGACTTATCAATCTTTCATGTCAAAGATCATCTTGCATTATCTCTTAGCTAGTGCAGTTGATTAGTTGAGTTAATTGGGTCCATGATTGGCTATTGAAAAAACGGATCCTCGAATGGCTAAATATTGAACAAAAAACATCTAATGGAAAATTATCAAACATGTATAACTTCGAAAATAAATTCATCAAATGACCTAATTGGCCAACTACCAGGAAGTAATGCAATGCATAAAGTAAGTGAAGGAAACCTTTTAAATTTGCCTTTTCCCCCACTGTTGTGGGATCTCAGAGTTGGTATATATAGTTAGGGGTGTGGGGGGCAAAGCCCCCACCTTGGTTGGTTGAGTTCATGATGCTGGCCAACTATGGCCATTCGATGAATGTATTTTTGAAGTTATACTTGTTCTGTAATTTTCTGTTTACATGTTTTATGTTTGATATGTAGCCAAATTTAAGTTAGACTGAGGACAACATGTGCTTTATTGTAGGTAAAGGTCTTGAAGTAAAGCATTAAAAACCTTTATGTTTAATATCACTCTCTGTTCCAAATTCATTGGCTTGGTTTTGTGTACTATGTAATGGAAACACCTTCTCTTATGTTTTCTTAATAATTTTATCATTGTGAAACACTTGTAAGTATTCAAAGATATGGTAGTTACCAAAAGATTAAAAGGTTAACTAAAGATTCATTTTTTTGATCACTGGATTAAACGCCATTAAAACTTTTAATTGTTCAGGAAAATTATGCGTAACCAATCAGTTTTTCTCTTTTTTTATCCATTCTGTCAAAATGAAGCAGTTTATCTTCTATGTGTGCTGGTTTCACTCAGACAAATAAGATACAACACCAGGAAAACTCCCGCTTTCCGAAAATAATTGATCAACTTTCTGTTTATTGTTGAAAGGGAAAAGCAGACATGCCTGTAACTAAACACATTTTATCACAATGGCTATGTAAGTGTTGCCTTTTGATATGATAAGTACAATAAACCTTTACAATTTTCTGTAAGCACCTACTCTATTAAGGTAGTAACAGCTTCAGCAGCTCAGTTTAAAAAAAATTTCTGCACAAAGTCTTTTGGAAGTTGCCAGTGTAGACTACAGCCCAAGTATTTTGTACATGTCTCAAATTTTTCTAATGCTGAACCATGTCCTAAAGCAGATACCCACAATAATCCTAGGGGGCTTCAACTTGGGCCTACTCAGCTCTAATCAATTGGATATAAATGAACTATTAGGAAATCTTTGACTCATTCATGTTCTTATTGACCTCACAAAACCCAACATTAACTCAGAACAATATACCTTTCTAGACCTGCTAATTGCCAACATACCAGACATCAGTATCACAATTAATAACTTTTATCTATCGCTCAGTGATCACTGTACTATTACCTTTTCTGTCATTCAATGTACTCCCTGATCATATAAACTCAAACACACACACACACACACACACACACACACACACACACACACACACACACACACACACACACACACACACACACACACACACACACACACACACACACACACACACACACACACACACACACACACACACACACACACACACACACACAACTTTACAAAGCATACTATACACCTTTGACTGGTCCAACATTCTACAGTCTTCAGATGCCAAGGAAGAAGCAAACATACTAACCTCATTACTTCCACAATTTCTGAATATCTATTTCCTTTCTTGCACTACTTCAGTGCATGTTTAGTGTGGGTTGGTGTTGAGTGTTACAGAAGTGAGTGATGCTGACAGTCTGTGTCTTTTTGTGAGAGCGAGGCCTCCATGTTGGTTAAATACTTGTATCTGTCACAAACAGAATGTCTTCCACTAAGTAAAAGTTCATTGTCTGTGAGCATCAGGCAGTTGCTACATGCCTAAAGCTACCAAGTGCTATAAGGCTTGCAACAGAAGGACAAGAAAACTGACTTTCCATATTTGTTCAAGGATTTAGATAATTTGTTTAAAATACACAGATCACTATATTATTTTAAATAATCAGGGCCTGCTCGTCAGCCTGAAGCATGACCTGTCTAATCCCCTATAAAAGCTATTCAATATCAGTCTCAAAACTGGCTTCATTCTGGATGAATGAAGGACTGCAATAGTCATTCCCTTGCACAGAAGTGTGGCTTTATGGACCCAGATGAATATAAATGCATACACCAGACTAGTCTCATCGGTAAGGCTATGGGAGAATCATTACATAATTAGTATATAAGATACAGGCATGTACATACTCGTGACCCATCCCAGTTTGGATTCATAAAGGGAAGGTCCTGCCTACTTAACTTGGTTTACTTCTTTGAAAAAGTCATTGAAGCAATAGACAATGGTAAAACAGAGCACACTGCATATCTAGAGCTTGCAAAGACATTCAACATCATCCCATACTGCAGAATCATAGATAAACACCCCCAGCTAAATGTTAGCCCCTATGTAACTCATTGAATAGCAAATTGGATATTGGCAATTGGCTTGCAACTAGAACCCATGAAGTTAGGGCGGGCAGATATACATTCTCCAAAGTACCTGTCATGAGGGCTCAGTCCTTAATCCCCTCATCTTTCGCATTTACTTCTCAGAGGTCAAAGCTAATGTTAAAAGTTTGTGGCTAACCAAGTTTGCAGATGACTGCAGAATTGGCGCCATCATGAATTCTGCAGAAGGCACCAAGATTTTCCAAGAGGGCCTTTTCTAAACAAATAGTTTGTGTCAAAACCATTAAGTAAAATAAATACTAAAAAGTGCATGATTATATCCTTTGGCAATCATGACACCCCTTGTAACCATCACATTGACAACACCCCCCCCCCTGAAAATTGATTCTGCAGTTAGGGATCTGGGAAGCTATGTCAACAATGAAATGTCCTTTGATCACTGTCTATCCACTGTTGTATAGAAGTCCTTTTTCATTGCACAGCTTATATCTAAAGTATTGTGTCCTGATCCAGGGATGTTGTTGTTCCACTGTACTCAGCACCTATTAGGGCACTCATAATGGACCCCTTTTGGTATGTATCTGTCCAAACACTTGTTACAACTAGAATGTCCACAATGCTTTCTTACTAAAAAAC
Organism: Protopterus annectens; assembly: GCF_019279795.1. Classification (NCBI taxonomy): domain Eukaryota; kingdom Metazoa; phylum Chordata; order Ceratodontiformes; family Protopteridae; genus Protopterus; species Protopterus annectens. The sequence continues at coordinate 345,677,690 of NC_056725.1, read as the reverse complement.
AAAAAAAGTCAATGCCCTAAACTTTATAAGGAATGTAGACCATTTCAAAACTTTGTCCCCCTTCTCAGTATCATGCAGGATACTGAGAGATGCCCTCTGCCTTGAGGATAGAACTTCAACAGACCCTATTCATTCAGGAATATTACAAATTTACAAGTCCAGTGGTATGATAAACACCTGTTCAAGGGATGTGTAAAATAAGTAGAACATGTTGGAGGGATGGGTTTGTGTTGCAGAGAATACTGCTTCTACGGAACGATCTTCTGCTCCATAAAAAGCAAAGTTCTTCTCTAACTCTGTTCAAATGTAACTTGGATGAATGGATGGGTAACTGCAAATTCATCACTTTTTTTAGCACCCCTGTCCCTCATGGATAAAGGAAACATGAAAATGTCTTAGCATACCCTTGTCTGGTCCATCTCTGGTTTAGTTATATGCAAAATATAAAGGCTAAAAACTACCACTGGATTGTAAAGCTAGGCTTCTTAAGATTCTCACAGATCAATAGCCTGTACCTATGAACCTAAGAACCTATACATGAGGCAGTTATTGGACTTTACTGTGGAAGAAACAACTATTTCTATTATGTTTAAGTAAATATTTAATATCTGCTGCACAGAGAAACTGCTAATTGCCAAGAGCAATGTGGAGCAACTACAAACTAAGTAGAGCAACTACAGGTTGTTAGACACTACTACGCAGAGCAGGTTTGCACAGTGCAGCTCACTACTGGTATTACTAATTACACTAACCACTAGTGATTTGGAGAGGTTACGAGGTACAGTGAAAAATATGGCTCAAGATACCTGCATACATATATATATATATATATATATATATAGTACAGTTAAATGGTTAAATGTGACTGCTTGATTAGCAATGCAGTGCAAACACATGCAATTTATAACAACACAAGAGTAAAAGATCAACACACTACTGTTCTAGGTGAACAAGCTATCACCACTTCTCTCCAAGCCAGCCAAAGCTGCCATAGACAAAGGTATACTCTTATCTCAACTCGAATATGGACTACCCATGACAACTGCAACCTCAGAGAAAAATGCCACCTCCTTACAAAACATCTCAAATAAAATCAGCCAGTTCATTACTAACTCACCTAATAATGAACACCACTGCCTAACTCTCACTAAAGCTAGTTGGCTCCCAGTACAATTGACAGCCAACCTCCTACTGGGATCACTAACTCACAAATCCCTTTCTCCTCAGTCATCATCCCCTGTCACTCACAAACTTTTCACCAAAACACCCTCATATAATCTCAGGGGTGTCTCTCAATCTCATCCCATGATACTAACTCCAAAAAGTAAACTTTATTGCACTGACCATGCATTCTCCATCCTAGTATCTAAACTATGGGACTCCATTCCTCTCTCAACACAAGACACCCAAACATACTCTGACTTCAGACAACAGCTCAAGGAACACCTCTTCACCCAAACAAAGTGCAGCTGTACTTACTCATGTGACATTACATGAACCTTGTAGCTGTCTCATACAACACTTTACCCTGTTTCATCCTTTCTTATCTCATCTTGTCACTCCCTTTACTCACTGCCTCTCATTCCCACTTCTTGTTGCATCTCTCCCTCACGTTTTGTTCATTCTACTCCAATTCCCTTTGCATGCCTCTCACCCTTTTGCTCTCCCTTGTCCCCGTGGTTTTCTTTCTTGCAGCTGTTCCCACTTGTATCTTCTAATGTTTTCCTACCTCTCTATATAATGATATTCTGCTATCCCTGTAGCATAAGCCATCTCCATCATTATGGCTACATCTGATCCATAAAGCTCTGCTAGACATAATTCCATTTTCCATCCAGGTTTTGACATTGCTAACTGCTTTTTGAACTAAATGTTATAGCATATTCTTGCATCTGTAAATACACACACACACACACACACACACACACACACACACACACACACACACACACACACACACACACACACACACACACACACACACACACACACACACACACACACACACACACACGTATATACATATATATATATATATATAGGTCTACTTCATAATATTGAAATCCCAGAAGATTGAAGACGACATCATTGAGACAAAATCAGTGAAAACCCACTTCAGCGAAAGACCGGATCGATGAATATCTTTCCAGGACTAGTAACCACTAACACCAAATGTCACGAAAACTAAACTCGACCATCCACAACCCACCCAGGTGGGGGGGGGGGGCTGCACCCCCAACCCCACCAACTATATATATCAACTCCGAGATTGCACTACAGTTGGAAAAAAGGCAAAGTTCAGCTTGTTGGCCAACAGATTACTTACTCTGGGAATATAGCCGCCAATCGGGTCCTTCTCTGAAATTAATTTTTGCTGAGTTTGTTTTGACGATGTCGTCTTCGATCTTCTGGGATTTTGATATTTTCAGGTAGACCCATATATATGGATACACACACACACACACACACACACATATATATATATATATATATATATATATATATATATATATATATATATATATATATATATATATTATTTTTTTTCCTGCATATCCTTGTATCTGTAAATGTGTTTTGTTCATTTCTTTTGTGATCCTATTCACCTAGGCAATGCCTGCAAATGGTCCACTGAGATCAGTGAACTACCCTGGTAAACAAATACAAATATAAGTAAACACAAAAAAAGCTTAAAATATTCTAATGAGCACATTGGGCAAAAGCAAAATGACACTCTTCAATGTTTTACAGCAATCATAGCTTAGAAAATGCTAGGTACTTTCTCCACTGTCACTAGAGTTAAACCAAAGCAATTTGTAACTAGATTACTAGAAAATCACCAAAGGTGTGGACAGTTATTACAGTAAAACCTGAAATTACTTATCTCAGGTCTTGTACCACTGTTATTTTGTCAGATCTGGTGGAACATTGACACAATCAGGGCAGTCAAGACTTCATAAGGACATGAGCTATCCATTCATGGAGCAGGGCATAGGAGACCAGAATTGTAATAATTGGAAGACATGGCCTCATAAACTCTGTTCCCTGTGTTTAGGATGAGCAAGATGGAAAAGAATAACAATAATAATAAGAAGAAATTGGACTTGTTCACCATGCAGACATTGACTCTGTTTGAGGAGCTGAAGAAGATGAGGAAGACCTGAACAAGTGAATGTGAAATAAGAGAAAACAAAGAAAAATGTCAAGATAATCAAAGGCTGGAAGATGTTATGGAGGAGGAGGTCTCAGTGGAGGTGACTCCAGAGGACCTATTAGAGGAAGCAAGAATGCATCGAGCAAGTAAGGAGGTTGTACCTGAGGAAGTAGGTAAGAATTAGCCTGTGTGAGAAGACTGGAATGAGTACATTAGCTCCTTTTTAGATACTCTTTCAGGGAAAGGATGGCATACATTGCCAGATCTGTTGGAAGTTGTGGCTGTAAGTCCTGGGATAACCCAGGCAGAGGTCACAGGAGCAGGGTCTGTGACAGTAGAAGCAACTCATAGCCTGCTTCCAGTTTTGCCATTGCAGGGTTCCAGGGGAGGGGCAGCAGCCTCTGGCTATAGCTGCTGAATGCATTCAGGGTATTAGCACCACGTTTATGCTAGCTAATGTGGGATGGTGAACTGTTTATTCCTTACAATACACATATAATCAGCAGTGAAAGAAAGTAACATAGAATGGCGAAAATGTTTACATTTTTCATTTACTAGATAAGAGGTACAAAGAATGCTGGAGGCAAACACACTAAGGTGAAAATATTTAAAAGCAACCCTGGTGGTCCTGGGCAAAAGGAAGTTGTCTAAAGGAAGGGCATGCAATTGATAGAAATTAGTTTTCAGCTTTATGCATTTAATGATAGCGGCCTTGAAAAAGGACACTTAACAAGGTCTTATTGTTAGTTTATTTTATGTTCTAGAATGATACTAGACTGGTTAGGGGGTTATTATGGCTATGGTATGATTAGAAGTTTGAGAAACAAGGCCATGGGTAAATTACTAAGATGAGGAGCATGGATAAGCCTCAAGTGATTTTTGGTGGCAGCTATGATAGTAAACTATTGCCTAGAGCATAATGAGCCCACAGTATGGACAAACGCCAATACTGAGAACGTAGGTTTCCCTTCGATGGTCACATTGAGCAAAAACCTCACTGGCCATACTGCCAGGGAAGAGGTGTGCAAGCCATCAGCCAAAAGACAGGAGGCCTTTCAGTGGAGATTTCAGTGGGTCACTGCCACTCCTTTTAACAGGAAACAGGACAACATTAAATTTTGCATGAAGCCTCTGTTGTAGGGCATCACATTCTCCAGTACATCTAAGGTTCTGGAGGACATGTTTTAAGTCTACCCTGACCACAAGGCAGTGACAGAGTTAGTTAAGGAGTTTAGCTTGAGCTTCCTTATTTCAGCTTATTTCATATGTGTCAATGACATGTGCAAAACTTTGGCATAAGTTACATGAAAAAGGATTTTGGTGGAAAGCATGTTAGTGAAGGACGTTGAACCAGGTCAATGGGCAGAACCTTTCCAGGGATACATCCCAGAGAAGATACCAGGGAATTCAGACTCATAGACAACATCTCATTTGCAGAGTGGTTATCAGTTAAACAAAATAGAGAAAAGGGCAAGATCAGAATGCAGTACACATCCCTGGATGATGCTATTTCCTTTAACAGGTCATATAGCTCTTCATAGTTAGCAAACCTGACACAGAATCTGCCTTTCAGCTATTGGTAGTGTAGCCATCAGACTGACACCTACTGGGCATGTGAGTGAGACACAGATTCTACTTTTATAAAGCCAATCTAGTGGGAGTGATGTATGCCACTTTCAAGAAATTCAGCACAGCACTGCACTGGTCCAGGCAAGCTCAGGTTCAGTTGTACAGGGCAGTGCATTATCTTGATGACTTTCTAATCAGGGAATCCACAACATCTGACATTGTCCTGGGTATGGAGAGCTCCCAGCACATCTGCAGGATGATAGATGTGCTGTTAGCACTAAGCAGTATAGAAGGCTTGGCACAAGTGATCATATTCTTTGGGCTGAAGATCAATATGACAGCACAGATCACCTGCTTACCTGCAGACAAATAGATGAGGTTACAGACTACAATAATCCATCTGAGCTACAGGAAGAAGGTGAGAGTGGCTGATGTTAAGGAACTGCTTAGGCTGCCTAACTTCATTTGCTGGGGAGTGGCACCTGGGAGGACTTTTACTAGTGCTATACTTTGCCTGCTAAAGGGGACAGGATCAAGCACCACCAGGTAGAGGGGTGACGGGTGACAAAGACTTGTCAAACAGATTTAGAAGGGTGATTACTATTCCTGCAGTACCATAATAATGGGTCACATTTTGGCAAGCTGACACAGTCAGCAATGCTGACTTGGAGTTGTGCAGTAATTCTACTAGCTTGTTTGGCATGGAGGCATTCTTTGGAGGAAGAAGATTTATGACAAACTAACCAGCTGAGTGAAGAAAGGAATTTAAAAGTGATATTACTGAAATCTGGCAAAGAAGCCAAGATATTGGGAACAAATAACTAGAGATGGTAAGATAATAGAATGAAAAGACACCAAGAATTTATTTGGACTGCAAGTTAGACATTGCCTTCCCTATCAAGGACTGATATCACAGTATATGTAAAGAGAAACAAATTGGGGGTCCTAAATGAAAGAACAGCACTAGTAGAGTTTGTAGCAGAAGCTGCTGTTAAAAATAGAATAATTAGTAGAGCATCTAAAATATAGCATGATAATTATAACAATCAACCAGAGGAAGTTCTATATTACCATGTTGACAGGGCTGTTCATCAAATGCCCTTACATTGACACATGTACACTGAAATACCTAAATGTCAAATGGCCACAAAAAATTTTTTTTCCCAGGGGAAAAAAAAACACTGGGCTGTTGTTGGGAATTTGCTGTTTCCTCCACTGTAGTGCGATCTCAGAGTTGTAATATTTAAGTAGGGAGGGTGAGGGGGGCACAGCCTCCCACATTGAGGACCCCCCCCCACTTCATTGTGTCTGTCAGTTTGTTTTGTTTTTTGTTGACCCAGCAATTTTTTTCCTCTGGAAAAAAATTGTTTTTGTGACCATTCAATATTTAGGTATTTCGATGTACATGTATCAACGTAAGGGCGTTCGATGAACAGCCCTATCGACATGGTAATATAGACCCAAGCGAGATTGGATAAGCAATTCACAAAGAAACAATGGGGGATATATGTATGTCTCCCAAATATGCAACAAAATCTAGAAGACTTAGGATTTTTGCTTGGAAATGTTTACATAGATATTTTAAACCTCATGCAGACTCCACTCTCAGAGATACTGAGTGAGCAAATTGGTGTAAATAGGGAAATTATTTTTCTGAGCTATGATACAGAATTGGAATTGCGTAGACATAGTAAGGCCTTGCTGAGTCTAATTATGATGGCTGTCAAAAAAGCAATTACTAGAAAATGTAAATCAAAGCCTAAACCAGCTGTACCAGAAGTAGTGAATATAGTAACAGAGACAAAACAACTGGAAATGGGATCTTTAAAAAAGGATAGGAGCAAATTACATAGGACAAAATGGGAATTGTGGGAACAATACATATAGCAGAGAATGTGTTTTAAAAGAAGGCAGGACTTAAATAAACTATAATGTTTGACAATGTTAGGGTAGATTATAAATGTATATAATGCTTGCAACTAGGATTATGTCAATATGGTTTGTGATGTAAAATTTTTGCAGCTGGGATTATGTCACTATGTGTTGTTTTCATTTTATATAAATGTATGATTGCCTGTGTTATGAGTGATGATTTAATAAAGATGTCTCTTATTTAAAAAAAAGAGATATTGGTATTTTAGAACTGATGGAAATCTAGTTGGCTTTAGTACAGCAGGCAGAGCAAAGAACAGGAAGATTAGGTTCTAGTCAGGCAATGAAGCTGTGGTGGCTGCTGTTAAGAAAGGAAGTGTGAGGTCAGACAAGGTGCAGGTGTCACTGTCGAAGCTGGAATGGAATGCTTTAAGATGCAATATCTTTTTCTGCATGTTATGTCCCCTGTCAGTATAATGACATTGCACTGCAGACCCAGTCTCCTGACAACAGCCCTACAATTTGAAGGTGTAGACACCTGAGGTAGCTAAAACCAGGACCAAATACTAGCAAAAGTATACAAATTGAACTCTAAAGGCAGGTAGGAAAGTCTAGGGGTCATGTGCACAGAGCACCAAGTTGAAGTTGAATGGAATTAGAGGGAAAATATGAGTGTAATACTTCCTGCCTTGGAACAAATGACCAGGCAGCATGGTCATCAGTTAATAATATTTGTGTAAAATGCAACCAGCCAGTGAATCCAACACAGGTTTATTATAAAATCTCTGTCTCTGACATCTCGGTCCAAAAAAAAGCCTTCTAGGAGTAAAGAGCATCATATATAACTGGCCTAAAATACTATAACCAATTAACAATTAAACAAATAATTAAATAAACATTCTCAATTTAGTTCTTCATTTAACCCATGTGGGTAAAGAGTATTACATTTCAAAATATACACTGATTCCTTAGTTAAAAGCAGTTTTTTTTAAGAAGACATTCATCAAAAAGTGACACATTTATTTTCTCTAAAATAGTTCCTTGTAACCCTTCACTATTACTATCATAAAATTGTTGAAAATGTACTGCTATAGAGCTTTCTTCCTTTTTATTATAAATATCCCTTACATGTTCTAGTAGTCTCACTTTGAATGCCCTCTTGGTCTCCCCAATATAAAATAAATTGCAAGGGCATCTGAGGGCATAGACAACACCCTCAGTATCACAAGTGAAGTTATTCCAAGTTTCAAAGGGAATATTATTAATTCTTGAAAAATGTTCTACTACACATTTACAAGCTTTGCATTTTTTACAGCAAGTGGTTCCGCTGATGTTTAACCTCTGATCAATTTTCATAACCGGGGTACAAAATCTTCCTCTCACAGTAAAATTTTGTATATTCCTACCCCTTCTATAGGAGATTCCTAACCTGCCATCAAGCCATGTAGAAACATTTTTCAAAGAACACAAGTATTTCCAATAATATTTCATTTGTTCTACAACTTTTGAACTGAAACATCCAAATGTAACGAAATAGATAAATTCCTTATGTTCTCTGTCAGTCATTTTGTAACAGTCTAAGGACTGTCTATTAGCATGACCATTTATTTTGTCAAATCTATTGCATAATTTCTTCCAACTCTTCTCAATTAGGCTTTTGCTGTAGCCTCTTTTAGCAAACATGTCTACAGTTCTACCCAATTCTTGTTTAAAATCATAAATATTATTGCACAACCTAGATATTCTAAGCATCTCACCATAAGGAAGTGCTTCCATAGTATGTGTAAGATGACAGCTATGTCCATGAACAAACTATACCTTGATCAGGCTTTCTGTGCACTGACGTTATTAGTTCAGAACCATTCCTAATACCAATGGCTGCCTTCAGAAAAGGAATATGTATTCCTATATTAAGGCCATCAAATTGTAGACCATGTCTATTATATAGAGAACTAACAAATTCTGTTACTAAGTCCTGCCCCCCCCAGCTATAAAAATTAAATCATCATTATACCAGTAGTGCCTAATAACATGCTGACAAAAAACTTATTCATATAGCTATATTCATTCTCAAAAATGCCAATGGTTAGATTAGCATACATGGGGGCAAAAGCAGCCCCCGTTGCTGTGCCTTATCTCTGCATAAAAAGATTATTATTAAACTCAAAAAAGGTATGTGTAAGACAGAAATATACCAATTCTACTATATATTGTGTCACTGGTGAGATACCTAAAACAAATCTCAAACCAACAATTTGGCTGATGTTCATACAGAGGCTTTTAACATCTAATGTAAAAAAATTGCATGTTACTGTTCCACTTAATATCATTAATCTTTTGCAAAAAATCAAATATATCTCGAATATAAGATGGCAAAGTATATACTACAGGTGCTAAATAACTGTGTAAAAAAAAAGGCATAGTTTATGGGTGAAATATTCACAACCTGAGACTATAGGCTTCGCCGGTGGGCTATTTAAATTTTTATGAATCCTGGGGAGGCAATAAAAATATGCCATTTTACATCCATCTATATTAAACTTCTTCTTAATATCAGTTTCAGAGAAATAATCAAGTCTCTTACCCTTGTATAATAACTCAACATACTCAGCAATTGCTTCATTATATGCCAACATGTCAGTTCTCTCATAAATGTTATTGTCCTCTAAATGTTCAATACACATAGCCATATACTGAGTATAATGCATAATGACAAGCTTATTCCCTTTTTCTGAGGGTTTAAAGATTTCATCCTTCATTTTACCTAAAGCTTGAAGAGCTTTCCATTCTGTAATGGACAAGTTATAATCAACATGCTGCCTATTTTTAACAAAATTATTAAACACATCTTCAATAGCATAATTCAGCATATTGGAAAAATTAACTACTTCTTCATTTAAAAATGGGGGTAAAAAAACAGTTTTCATGTAAACGTTTCTAGTACCTAACCTACATAAAGCATTAAATGAACTGTCAGATTCACATGTAAAAAAGCTTTCACGTGAAGTATTCACACTATCATTACAATTTGTCAAATTATCATCTGTATCTGCTTTTCTAAAAAATGCTTTAGCTGTAATTTTCTACTAAATTAAAACACATCACATTTCATGTCATAAATACGAGGTACCACAGTGGGAATAAATTTTAAACCATGGTTCAAAACTGCAAGTTCATAATCAGAAAAGACATGTCCAGAAAAATTTACAATATAACTCTCACTCAATCGAGGTATCAAATTATCTTTTACCTCTTTTATACCCACTCTGGGGGTAAGAGTCCCTTTGAAAATGTCCTTGTTGTTCACAAACATGTTATCTGCCTTGTCTTCCTCCCCTGTAGTTGTCGGTATCATTCTGAAAGGATTGATAATGTCGTTCCGGTTGCTGAGCTGGTGGCAAAACAGGCTATTCCTGCTGGTTTTCTGCCTCTTCATCACATGAAGTGTAATGTCCATCTGATGCTGAAAACAAGGAATTGTTCATTTGAAAACCATCTTCCGCCCTCTGAAACCTCACATTATTGCGAGCCTTATATATTTTTCATTTGTGGTGGTCGTTTTTTATTTCTATTCATAGCTGTGATCCACAATACAACTTGCCATGTGTTTTTCGTGAGACCATTGAAAATGGCTCACAGATGTCCTTGGACAGCTTTCTAAATAATGCTTTGGATCATAATTTACAGTCCAATCATGGGGCTGGTAGCATTCAAACTATGTGTACAACATGGGACAAATGGGAAGAAGAAAGAAATAAACGTTGCCATAATCCATTCAAAAATGTGGGAAGAAAGTTACCTTTGTCTTTATCTGAAGAAAGTAAGTCTCTTTTCGAACAGTTAGAAAAATGTATTTGGAAAGAGGCCTCTACTTTCTTTAATTTGTCTAGTCTGCAAAAATATCTAGATCTGGACATTACACCTAGGGGGTTGAGAGTATTTAAGGATCCGACTCTGCCCTTTGATCTACAAAATGCTTCTGATATACAATCTCATAAACGTTGGTTAGCAGCGGCACACAAATGCACTTCAGACTGGGTGAATATCCTGTTAGAGCATGACAGGGTTAAGCAGAAAGAGTTAAAACATCAGATTAAAAAAGCGTGTAATACTTTGTCAGCAGGCACACATGCCCAAGTGCTTGATGCTTTTCTCAATAACAATTTAAAACTAAAAGATTATGAAAGGGAACTAGTTGATAGGAAGAAGGGAAAACTACTACGAGATCTCCGTGACTATGAAAATGGGAAGGTGTTTATTTCAAAGGCCAATCGGAAGAAGGCTCGAAATCATGTGAGGTTTCAGAGGGCGGAAGATGGTTTTCAAATGAACAATTCCTTGTTTTCAGCATCAGATGGACATTACACTTCATGTGATGAAGAGGCAGAAAACCAAGACGAATACCCTATTTTGCCGCCAGCTCAGCAATCGGAACGGCATTACCAACTTTTCGGAATGGTACTGACAACTACAGGGAAGGAAAGCAAGGCAGAAAACGTGTTTGTGAACAACAAGGACATTTTAAAAGGGACTCTTACCCACAGAGGGGGTATAAAAGAGGTAAAAGATAATTTGATACCTCGATTGAGTGAGAGTTAAATTGTAAATCTTTCTGGACATGTCTTTTCTGATTGTGAACTTGCGGTTTTGAACTGAGATTTAAAATTTATTCCCACTGTGGTACCTCGTATTTATGACATCAAATGTGATATGTTTAAATTTAGTAAAAAATTACATCTAAAGCATTTTTTTAGAACAGCAAATACAGATGATAATTTGACAAATTGTAATGATAGTGTAAATACATCGTGTGAAAGCTTTTTTACATGTGAATCTGACAGTTCACTTCATGCTTATTGTAGGTTACATACTAGTAATGTTAACACAGAAAGTGTTTTTTTATCTCCATTTTTAAATGAAGTAGTTAATTTTCCACTATGTTGAATTATACTATTGAAGATGTGTTTAATAATTTAGTTAAAAATAGGCAGCATGTTGATTATAACTTGTCCATTACAGAATGGAAAGCTCTTCAAGCTTTAGGTAAAATGAAGGATGAAATCTTTAATCCCTCAGAAAAAGGGAATAAGCTTGTCATTATGCATTATACTCAGTATATGGCTATGTGTGTTGAACGTTTAGAGGATGATAACATTTATGAGAGAACTGACATGTTGGCATATAATGAAGCAATTGCTGAGTATGTTGAGTTATTGCACAAGGGTAATAGACTTGGTTATTGAAACTGATATTAAGAAGTTTAATATAGACGGATGTAAAATGGCATATTTTTATTGCCTCCCCAAGATTCATAAATATTTAAATAGCCCACCGGGGAGGCCTATACTCTCGGGTTGTGAATATTTCACCCATAAACTATGCCGTTTTTACATAGTTATTTAGCACCTGTAGTATATACTTTGCCATCTTATATTCGAGATATATTTGATTTTTTTTGCAAAAGATTAATGATATTAAGTGGAACAGCAACATATATTTTTTTACATTAGATGTTAAAAGCCTCTATATGAACATCAGCCATATTTTTGGCATGGAGGCTTTGAGATTATTTTTAGGTATCTCATAGGAATATTTTTTTTTGTCAGCATGTTATTAGGCACTACAGGTATATTGATGATTTCAATTTTATAGCTGGGGGGGGGCAGGACTTAGTAACAGAATTTGTTAGTTCTCTATATAATAGACATGGTCTACAATTTGATGACCTTAATATAGGAATACATATTCCTTTTCTGGATGCAGCCATTGGTATTAGGAATGATTCTGAACTAATGACGTCAGTGCGCAGAAAGTCTGATCAAGGTACAGTTTGTTCATGGACATAGCTGTCATCTTACACATACTATGGAAGCACTTCCTTATGGTGAGATGCTTAGAAAGTCTAGGTTGTGCAATAATATTTATGATTTTAAGCAAGAATTGGGTAGAATTTTAGACGTGTTTGTTGAAAGAGGCTACAGCAAAAGCCTAATTGAGAAGAGTTGGAAGAAATTGACAAAATAAATGGTCATGCTAGTAGTCAGTCCTTGGACTGTTACAAAATGACTGACAGAGTACATAAGGAATTTATTTATTTCATTGCAACATGTTTCAATTCAAAAGTTGTAGAACAAATTAAATATTATTGGAAATACTTGTGTTCTTTGAAAAATGTTTCTACATGGCTTGATGGTAGGTTAGGAATCTCCTATAGAAGGGGTAGGAACATATAAAATTTTATTGTGAGAGGAAGATTTTGTACCCCGGTTATGAAAATAGATCAGAAGTTAAACATCAGAGGAACCACTTGCTGTAATAAATGCAAAGCTTGTAAATTTGTAGCAGAAAAATTTTCAAGAATTAATAATATTCCCTTTGAAACTTGTAATAACTTCAACTGTGATACTGAGGGTGTTGTCTACACCCTCAGATGCCCTTGCAATTTATTTTATATTGGGGAGACAAAGAGGGTATTCAAAGTGAGACTACTAGAACATGTAAGGGATATTTATAATAAAAAGGAAGGAAGCTCTATAGCAGTACATTTTCAGCAATTTCATGATAGTAATAGTGAAGGGTTACAAGGAACTATTTTAGAGAAAATAAATGTGTCACTTTTTGATGAATGTCTTCTTAAAAAACAGCTTTTAACTAAGGAATCAGTGTATATTTTGAAATTTAATACTCTGTACCCACATGGGTTAAATAAAGTATTAAATTGGAGAATGTTTATTTAATTGTTTAATTGTTTAATTGTTAATTGGTTATAGTATTTTAGACAAGTTTTGTATGATGCTCTTTATTCCTTGAAGGCTTTTTTTTGGGGTGAGATGTCAGAGACAGAGATTTTATAATAGACCTGTGTTGGATTCACTGGCTGGATGTATTTTATATTTTTCGTTTGTGGTGGTAATTTTTTATTAATAATATTTGTGTACCACGAAGGACTGACCTCATCATCATCAGTCAATAATATCTTTGTACCCTGAAAGACTGACATCATGGTAAACAGTCAATAATATTTGTGTATCCTGAGGGATTGACCTCATGGTAATCAGTCGATAATATCTGTGTACCCTGAGGGATTGACCTCATAGTAATCAGTCAATAATATTTGTGTCCCAGAGGGATTGACCTGTGCAATGCTCATAAAGAAAGCTCCTGTTTATGATGTTATATAACCTAGTTTAGGTCAAGCAGAGCTATGCAGATATGACAATAGTCTTGTCAGAAATGTTAGTGCCAGAGATAGTGTGATATGGTTAATCAGACAGAAAAGAGAAAACCAGAAAGTATCTGAATAAGACAGAAAAAGTAACACTGAGGGAAGACTCCATGTGCTGAGGCACAGGGACATTGATGATAGGGATCCCATTTGGTTTGGTGCACTTGAGACACCTAGGACTTGATTTTTTCAATGTCCAGTTCTTACTTGCAGAAAGAATTGGAGAAGGGCTACTGCTAGGATACTCTAGGAAGAGAATAGCTAGCCGTGCTTGTCAGGGTGTCTACTGGTCCCTTTTTAGATGCCCCAAATGGTAGGGTTTGCTATATCATTCTATAGGCCAGGGGTGGTTTATGGTGGGGAAAATTATAAGAATAGGCAGATACAACCATGCTGCTGTACCACAAAGTTGACTGGTGCAATGGCAAATGGGGCAGCCCTGCAATGCCAAGGAGTTACTATGGTGAATTAACTGCAATATCACCTAGTATGCCTACAGCTGGGGTGAATGGCTTCTGATACCCCATGCAGGAAAGACTGAATAAAACTGTATGATTTCCAAAAGACATTCATGCAGTCTTGACAGACTTATTACATATTTATAAAGATCTGATTTGTAACCTGTAATGAAGATAGGCACTGTCATGGAGAATGTAACAAAGACTAGTGTAGTGCTGTATCCACTGGAACAAAATAACTGTGAATACAATATAGTTTGCTTACTGTCTGAGCTTGATCAACCTGAAAGCACTTATGATTTTGAATAAAAGGTGTAAACTGTTGCTTGTGTTGCTGAAACATGTGTTAGCGATGCATTCTACTGATGAAACTGTACTAGTAATTTTAGATTGGATTATTGACACAGTCAAAAGATTGTGAGATGTTATGTGTCTGGAATTAGTGTTTGATGGCCATAAAAGTGCCCTGAATTTCTACATGGAGAGTTGTGTCCAATATACTCCCAACATTTTTTGTTTTGCTCCAAATGTCAGGCATTTGCCTTTCTCAATTTTTTGCAAATCTGGGAAAAAATCCAAAAGATAGCATAGAATTTGTCCATATATGATTTAGTCAAACAAAAGACTATTCAGATTTTGAGCTTATATACTATGTATGTACTACAATAGTGTGTTAGCACATATGCACACATACCCCTCAAATATCCAGATTTTCACAGAATGTCCAGATTTTTGCCTCAAATTTTTGATTTGTTCCTCATTAAATTTGTGGTTTTATGGCAAATCAATGAGGATGGAAGTCACTAAATAACGACACATATTTGATTTTCAGACTTCAGATTCTTCAGAAAAAGCATGCAAACACAAATCTTGTTACTCTAGCAACTTTTTAAGTTTATAAGAGCAATATTTAAAATCTGACCCTATTTTGGCTTTTGTCTCCCCACCATTTTAGGCTTTGTCCATATTTCTTGTGCTAAGAGGTTAAGAGGCATGTATGCACACCTAGCACGCTTGAGCTTATATCCTATTATGCACTGCAGCAGTAGTGTGTTGGTGCATGCACACACCTAGCATAACTGAGCTTATATCCGAGTTATGAACCACAGCAGTAGTGTGTTGGTGTATGTGCACACCTAGCATAACTGAGCTTATATCCTAATTATGCACTACCGCAGCAGTGTGTTGGTGTATGTGCACACCTAGCATAACTGAGCTTATATCCTAGTTATGAACCACAGTAGTAGTGTGTTGGTTTGTGTGCACACCTATGATAACTGAGCTTATATCCCAATTAAGCACTACAGCAGCAGTGTGTTGTTGTGTGTGTACACCTAGCATAACTGCGCTTATATCCTAGTTATGAATCAAAGCAGTAGTTTGTTGGTTTATGTGCACAAATAGCATGACCAATCTTATGTCCTAGTCATGGACCACAGCTGTAGTGTGTTGGTGCATGTGCACACCTGGCATAACTGAGCTTATATCCTGGTTATGCACTACAGTAGTAGTGTGTTGGTGTATGTGCACAACTGGCATAACTGAGCTTATATCCTATTTATGAACCACAGCAGTAGTGTGTTGGTGCATGTGCACACCTAGCTCAACTGAGCTTATATGCTAGTTATGCACTAAACCAGCAGTGTGCTAGTGTATGTACATACCTAGCATAACTGAGCTTATATCCTAGTTATGAACCACAGCAGTAGTGTGTTGGTATGTGTGCACAGCTAGCATAACCAATAGTTATGAACCATGAACCACAGTAGTAGTGTGTTGGTGTATTTGCACATGTAGCATTATGGAGCTTATATCCCAATTTTAAACAACAGTAGGTATGTTGGTGTATTTGCACATGTAGCGTTACTGAGCTTATATCCCAATTATGAACCACAGCAGTAGTGTGTTGGTGTATGGGCACATCTAGTATTACTAAGCTTATGTCTTGGTTATGAACCAGTGTAGTAGTGTGTTGGTATATTTGCACATGTAGCATTACTGAGCTTGTATCCCAATTATGACCCACAGCGGTAGTGTGCTGGTGTATGGGCACATCTAGTATTACTAAGCTTATGTCTTTGTTATGAACCACAGTAGTAGTCTGTTGATGTAGGTGAACACCTAGCATAACCAAGTTTATATCCTATTTATGAACCACAGCAGTAGTGTGTTGGTGTATAGGTACATCAAATATTACTAAGCTTATGTCTTTGTTATGAACCACATTAGTAGTGTGTTGATGTAGGTGAACACCTCGCATAACCAAGTGTTATATCCTAGTTATGAACCACAGAAGTAATGTTCTAGTATATGTGAACTCCTAACATACGTATATCTGACTCTGCATAATTTATATCTGTTCTTTTTGTGGTGTTTTTCCAGTCATAATAGAAAAAGGTCCTTCAGAATCAGATTTTTACATGGGTAACAACTGACTAAATCCTTAAAACGTGAATTAATAAAGAAATTCATTGACACCATGAATTGCTGGATATACCTGCCTTGTAAATTATAACTTCACAAGCAAGTCAACAGGAAGAGATGTTCTTCCTCATTTAAAATTGTGATTCTTTAATCATGTTTTTTCTTCCATAGTTGTGACTATAAATGACATGGTCATAGAAGAATTGCTCTTAATTATTAATTATTAATAATATAATTATAATTGGATTTAATACATACATGTAATAATATAGTTATTCATTATTGATATTAAATACTTATTTACTTTTTGTTTGTTTTCCTTGTTAATTAAGAAAGGCGACTAGTAAAAGGACCAATTTCAGCCAGCACCTGGGCCCAAAGGGTACAATTCAAAGCAAATCAAGTAATAAAACAACAGCACGACCTAAGTGGCATAATAAAGAGATGAAAAACAATGGTAATGATTTCAAGAGTTAGTACAAATGCATGATATGAGTAGTTACATAAGTATAGCAGAGTTAAATAGGTCACAGGTTCCATTAGGACACCATCAGTCCATTATAGAGACATAAATAGTGTCCACTTATAAAGTTGAAGTATACATAAAAATGTATTTCTCTCACTTTGGAAAAGAAAATATTGCACTTCCACTGGCTGCAAAATGTGTTTCTAGAGCTACCCCAGTCGTTGTACTGTACCACTCCTAGTAACATCAACAGCACCGCCCCCAGTTTTCCATTAGTATGTTAATATGCTTTGATCATTGCCAAGATCACATATTATCTTCTGTTATTTACTTATTTGCCATTTCTTTCTATAAGCATCCTTGACAGTGTTGTCATTTCCATAGTTTGCTAGGTTAGCACCTTCATTTGCTGTTTTTTTTTTCTTTTTCAAGGTGAGAGGAATACATTTTTACATATAATGGTATATTTCATTCTGTATTTTAAAAAAATTGTTCTGTTTAGAAAATAAAATGTTTGCAAAATCAGCACTGCATCTTTTCACTACCAAGCCATACAAGCCAGATACTAATTTCAACCACAATTATTTTGCTTAAAAGAATGCAAAGGCACAGTTTTACCCAAGTGCATTTAAAAGTGAGTCTATTTCTTAGAAGAGATTTATAAAACATTATTAAATATTACTTTAACATCTTCTATACATGCAGATACCTAAGTAACATTTCTATTCAAGTTTCATAATTGCCTTGCTGTAAAAGCAACAATAATGAAAACAGATTTTGCCACTTCAAAATGCACAATTCCAGAACTTTCTTCTCTGTTTTGATTGTCCTCTATCATACAAAGATAAGCAAAATATGCTTCTTTTCCTTGTTCAAGGAGAATTTTAAAAAGAAATACTTGACAATCTCTCATTGTGCTTTGTATATTTTCACAGCACTTCAGTTTTTTTCAAACAGACTGAGTTGCTTTTACCTGCTAGAATAATAGATGAACATATAACCTATGATCGCATTTAAGATGCCCAGATAAACCTCTCAACTTTCAATTCTCATCAGCTAATGTATGCATACATTTAGGCTACACTATCAGCATCTTTTTTTTCCTTCAGCATACCTGTTGCCATAGTATTTGATTTTAAGAAGAGTTTTTTATGTTATGATATTGTTGATTGATTGGTGCTTTATTATCTCATTCACTGCATATTTTTTCACTTTATTCATTTTAAACATTTCATTAGGAAGGTCATTTGTCTTCAAACAATTTATTTCTAGATGCATCCTCCTTGAG